>NW_020536215.1:0-21987 GCF_003426905.1 Ctenocephalides felis | reverse complement strand
GTCACGTTACTGTTTATCAATTATTAATTAATTGTTGTAGAATATTATAAACTTAACTGTAAATTAAGTTAATTATAATATTCGTATAAGTCACAATGTCGTCTTGGAAAAAAGCTGCTAAATCTCACCAGAGAATACACAGAGAACGTCATCAACCAGAATCCAGAAAAAACTTAGGTCTTTTAGAAAAAAGAAAGACTACGTTGCTTGGGCAAAAGATTATCATGAGAAACAAGATGCTTTGAAGGTTCTGAGAAAAAGAGCTCTAATAAAAAATCCTGATGAATTTTATTTTCATATGATCAACTCCAAAATCGAAGATGGGGTGAGTATTGTGCATCCATTGTAATTAATTTTATATAGGTGATCACTAATTGTACATATGAACTATTGAATTTCAATAGGAGCACCATGAAAAAGAAAAGGAGGATGATCACACTCCAGACCAAATTAAATTAATGCAAACACAAGATTTGAAGTACATTAATATGAAACGCACCATTGAGGCAAACAAAATTAGGAGGTATGTCAATTTTAGAATTATTCACATTTATATTTAATGTATTATATGTAATGTATTGTTTTTATAGATTACAAAGTGAATTACACCTCATTGATGCTGCAAATACAACTCAAAATACCCATAAATTCCTTGATTCGAAACGAGAAATGAAAAATTTTGATCTAGCTAAAAGATTGGACACAGATGAAAGATTATTAGGTCGTAGAACAAATCGCCCAAGAATTTCAAAATTAGAAGAAATGCAGTTACCCAATGTTAATGAAGAGGTACTTAAAATATTCCTTTTGTTTGTAAACCATTTATGCAAATTTAAAAGTGCTGTGTGATACAAATGTCCAATTAATAATTTTTCATTTCAGACAATGAATAAACTAGACAATCTTAGACATTCTTCATACAAGGAGTTAAGAAAACGTATTGATAGAGAAAAGGAATTATCAGTTATACAACAGAAGATGGAAATAAAAAGAGCATTATTATCAAAAGGGCTACAAGAACCAGAAAGAATAGCCCCAGCAACAAAAGTAGCACCACCTGTATATAAATGGAAATTTGAAAGAAAAAGATAAACTATAACAGTTTCACTTACGATTTATATATTTTTTTGTTATACATGTATACTTCTTATTAATAAACTACTGCATTTTTGAACTCTTCATTCACTTTGGGTCATGTGGTAATTTAAAGCCGACCATTTGAGCTGTTTCTTCCACAGTTCGTTCTCCTTTAGCTTTGTAAAAGGATATTATTTCCTCATATTTTCTTTGGCTCTTCAAATAGCACAAATATGTATTTGCTAAATAATTCATTTCACCTTCAGCTGTACACCATTGTTGTTCAGTTGTTTTAAATTTTTTGTATTGATCCAAAACATATCTTGCCATAGGAGAATTTGTTAGTTTCTTATCAGAGCTTGCTTGTCGCAATTCATGTAGTATACCACGCAAAGTGGATAATTTTGCAGCGTTTACAGCCATGGTGTTAATGAGACCTATTTAGCAAAATAAAATTTAGTGGTAGTTATTAAGTTATTTGTAATTCAGAGCAAACAGCATTGGTGATAAATTCTATATCATCTGAGATATAAGCTGGCTCTATTTTGTCTAACCAAAACTTTGAAAGCAGGTCTTTAATGTTCTCTTTTGGAAATGAGTGTATTGATGTATCGTTAAAAATATCAGTAAATTTGAAATTGTTTTCAATGTCAAATTCTTTTGTATATGGACAAATTTTTAGTAAATATGCAGCTTGCTCTTCAAGAATTCGTTTACTGTTTGTTTCAACTATTTGTGAAAAACTATTGCCAATAATAATACAATTGCTTAAACTTTCTTCCCAATTCTTCCACAAAAAATTGTTCATTAATTGTTTTGGGCAATGTGGAGCATATAACAATGTTGCTTCGTTAGGACAAATTTTATATTTTCCTTCTTTATTTGTAGCTTCAACTTGTAATCCAAAATGTTGTAAAATTTGGCATTCTATTTCACTAAATATTGGATCATAAACAAGTGTATTCGTAATATTGAATTCGTCGCAAATATTTAATAAAAATGCTAACTGATATTGTGACGATAAACAGTCTCCAATGTGTCCAAGTCCAAAACAAATAATGTTTTTAATTTCTTGAATTCCTAATTCACTAATTACCTCGTTAAATAATGTTTTTACATTAATATAAAATTTTGAATGTAAAATTTCATTTTTTGACGTTAGTATTCGTCTGTAAAATAATGAAAGCTTATGCAACAACCTAACCTAAAATAATTGGTAAATATTTGAATAATACTCACTCTAGAGATTTATCCTTATTTATATGATTATCAATTGAAATGGAATCTAAATTTGTCACACTTTTGATAACCCCTTCGGTCTTCGTGTCTTCTTTTTATATGAAACTTTAGTAAATTCTTCTTCTTTGACATCTCATAAAAAATGGCGACTGCAATGTTTATAAATCATGCAATCGTCCGAAACGAAAATGGGCGGTTATATCCATAAATACGAATATATTATTTTAATATTGTCTTGGCGGTTATACCGTTTATTATATAAAACTTTTATAAATGAATAAAATTATAATATTTGTTCAAAACTGTACATTTTCCGAACTAGGATATTAAAATTTACTTATGAAATAGCAATAAATATGTTGAAACGTTTTTCATATTTGCAGCAAAACATTTAAAATTATTTCATCAATATTTTATTACGTTTTAAGAACATTAAATTTTATTACAAACATTATTATTTATAACACATCAAATTTCCCGCCATAAATCAAATTTTTTAAGCAGCAAAATGGCTGACTCTTCGAAATAACTGATTTTTTTTTTTAAAAAAAAAAAAAGCACGCACAATGAAGAAAGTCTTGTATAATGGCTTTTTATAAAAAACCATTATTTTTTCCAAAAAGCATAATTAAATAGTAAAATAAAAAACAGCCATCAACAACTACAATGATAATTGTTTGAAAAAAAATATTATTTTTAAAGGCTTTCAGATTCTTATCAATTATGTACATATATAATTAATATGAAATTAATTATATGAATTAAAATTATCAAACTCTTCATAACGTATATTAGTCCATACATAAAAGCATAAATGTAATGTACTGGTCTACCTCTGTCTACCCTTCTGCATGTCTACCATGTGTCTACCTGTCTATACCTATATAATAGTCAATAATAATGATTTGTACAACGATCGCTTGAATCAAATATGATCATTCATTTAAATTTTTTCTTCATCTCAAATCAATTCCAACTTCCAAAAAGCAAAATGTTATTCGAATCTGTAATATCTGTGAAAGGGTTGGACCTGCCTTTGCCAAAAACTAATCAGCACATCTTCTTTTCAATATAATTCGAACGTTTTTTGAATCATAACCAGTTGATCTGTGCCCAAAATCGTTGACAAAGAATTGACGTGAATCGGGCACATATAAAACGATTTGAATGATTCAAAAATCGTTGGATTTATATTGATTGAAAGACTTGCTGATTCGTTTTTGGCAAAGGCAAGTCCAGCCGTTTCAGAGATATGCAGCAAAAAATCCGATTAGAATGATTCAAGAAACATATCACATGCATTTTTTTTAAGGACAACAGGGTTTGAAATGTAAAGATATATATTTTTTATTTTTTTACGATTGCTGTAACTTATCATAGGCGAAGTAAATAAAGTGTATTATTTATAAAATTATTATTCACCTATAGTCAATGAAGTTCGAATAATTTCAATCCATGCCCTACATGTTTTTCAATTAATTCTTATCATTTTAACGATCATAAAACTTCTATTTCCGCCTTCTAGGTCCAAGTGTATGGGATATTTGGAAGGCCAACAAAACGTTCCACTTAGTTGGTCTCCAAATATTCTGCTTTTAAATATAAACAGATGAATTGCATTTACATAATTATGATCATATATCATTTATATACCCCCTCTTATATAAATATAAATAAATGAATTGCATTTTTTATGTTTTGATCATTATTAAATATTGTATAGGGTGATGATAGTGATAACAAAAATTATAAGATTTCTTTTTTTTCTAAGTCGGATATAATCAAATTGCACGTGTAAGTCAAGAAGTCGTAGACAATTTACAAATTAAACATAATTATCTTAAAATAATAATTTTATTTGTGTGCTACAGATAATGTTTCGTTTAATGGACAGTATTCGCCCCCTTAGCAATGGGTTAGCCAGAAGGAAATTTTCAAGTAATGCAGAAAAATTTGTGGATTTGGCAGTTAATGAACAAACAGGGTTTGCTACTATTACTATGCAAAGATTGCCAGTAAATAGTTTGAATTTAGAACTTTTAACACAATTATCAGATTCATTAGATCAAGTACAAGAAAATAAATGTAAGGGCATGATTTTAACATCAGTAAGTTTTTGCAAAGAAAAATCATTTCTACATATTTTATATTATTTATTTTTATCAAATATTTATTGTTTTATATCTTTTCAGGCCTCCAATAAAGTGTTTAGTGCAGGATTAGATATTACAGAATTGTACAAACCGGATGATGATAGACTTAAAGCATTTTGGAGAAAAATGCAAGATGTGTGGCTGAAATTATATGGATCATCTTATCCAACTGTAGCAGCTATTAACGTAATCATTATATTGTATTAATTTTAATATTTTTTGAACTTTTCATTTTAATTGCTATACAAACATTGCAGTTTTAAAAATATTGTTTCCCAATATAAAAATATTTAATTTTCAGGGCCATTCTCCAGCTGGTGGATGCTTATTGGCATTAAGTTGTGAATATCGCGTAATGGTCAATGCATTTACAATAGGATTGAATGATACACAAGTTGGTATTGTTGCGCCGAAATGGTTCCAGGCTTCTATGAAAAATGTTTTATCAAAACGGGATTCTGAACTAGCTTTAACTACTGGCCGAATGTTCACAACTGAAGAGGCGTTAAAAGTAAATTCTAAGACAAAAGTCTTAGGAGCTATTAGTAAGCTCTTATTTCAAATATAAATTTCTATAAGGCTATATATGTAATGATTTTTCCAGATTGGCCTGATTGATGAAATTGCTAATGACAAAGCTGATGCTTTAGCTAAATCAGAACAATTTTTATTACGGTTTAAACGAGTTTCTCCGCAAGCTAGAACAATAACAAAGCTTGCTTTAAGAGCTGAGGATTTAAAAGCTTTGGAAGAAAATAGAGATCAAGATATGCAATTATTCGAATTCGTAAAAGATCCAAAAGTCCAAAAAGGTTTGGGAATTTATATGGACTCATTGAAAACTAAAAAATAATTTAATATTTTATAAGAACATTGTTTATAATAGAAATTGTATATTATAAAATTCATAAATTTTAATAAAAATATAAATATTGTTACGTTATTCATTGGTTCTTTAATTTTTTCACTGCGTCTAATTTTTCATATTAAATGCTTGTCTTGATTATTTCAACATCTTCTCGTTGTGAAATTATTCAAATTTTCTCTTTTAATCGCACAAGATTACCATACTTGATTGGTTTTCTATTCATCTATTCACTAACATTTAAGAATGAATTTGAGTATTGTATAGTATTTTCACAACAATTCCTTCATAAAAATTGTTTTGAGTAATGTTGTGCGTACAATAACGCAGTTTTATCATTACAAATGAACTCCAACGTTATGAAAGTGCTATTCAAAACATTGAAACATGTTCTAACGGTTAATTAATTTATTTTTAATTCAATAAATTTGATAATCAAGACGAAACGGACCGTTCGATCTCGACCAGAAGCTAGTCAGCACAATTTACAATAAGTTTTTAAATTTCCAAAATCTGTTCGAATTAAAATATAAATATAAGTAAATTGAATTTTATGGCAAAATTTCTCCTTAGGAAATGTTCTTAATTTCCTAAATACTTAATTAACTCATTAATATGAGCCTCCTCAGCTGTTTCTAAAGTATAATTTTCAAATATTGCTCGGTACGAAAACATTAGAAACTACTATGTTATATATAATATAATTGAGAATAAAATTTCATCTTATGCATATATCTAACTAAACACTCACCCTCTTTATTGATTGTCCGTTGAAAAGGGACCCAAAATTGTCACAATTTGTATGAGCCCCTTTGGTTTCTGTGTCTTCTTTGTCATCCTGTCTTAGGTTCCCGTGACATCAAATCATATAAATATAGCAGATGCAACATTTATATATAACAAATTCCAAAACTTGTCTGAAACCAATATTGTAGAGAAAGGTATAAAGTATTCAGTAAACATTTTTCTTTTAAGTGCTAAAATACGGTTTGTTTTTAATATGGATATTAAAATGTATTTATATAAGAACACTAAAAAAAACTATATATTATGTCGAATATATTTAATATATTTGTAGCAAAACATTTAAGATTATTTTATCAATATTAAAATTCATATTTCAACTAAATAAAATTTTTACAAATCTTTATTTGTAATGTTTGTCAAATTTCCCAAAAACAAATTGAATACTTATTATATATTTATAATATTCCATAATGTAAAGAACATTATTTTTTATTCCCACTCCAGCTCCACAATCCTTTAACAAACCCAGTTATGCCTTGGTTATCTCCTTGCTTTCGAGATTCACCTATTTTATCATTCAAATCTGGAAACTCTATTAAATTAAGAGCTAAATCAAAGAATAGGGGTTTACAAGGCATTGCTTCCATTTTTGGAGGAAGTGCATATACATTTGGCTTAGTTGTCAGTAACTGAGAATCTTCTTTGTACTCAGACAACCTACAAAGAAATATATAATTAGAACTTAATACTAAGCATTATAGATAAAATATTCTCTATTAAATAAACTAGACTTGCCTATCAAAAAGAGGTACTTTAGATTTAGCACTCTTCTTAGAAGTACCCATATCATCAGGTCCTTCTTCATCAAGAACGCTATGAGCATGTGCAAGGCATTTGGATCCTTCAATAGTTTTTTGTAATTTCCTTAATTGTTGTGGCAAATTATAGGAATTCAAGTTATGAATCAAACTTTCTTTACAATAACTGAGTGACTTTTCATACATAGCCACACAATCACGATGGCGTTTCATGTTCAATAAAATTTCAGCAATATAATAACAACGAAAAGCTTTAAAAGATTTCAGGAGGATATCCATCTCTGATAGGAAAGAGTCATCTGTTTCCATACCAGGAAGCTGTTGCAATTCTAAAACATTTTGTATTATTATCTCATACAACCTAGCAATATTTTGAATGTTCACTTTCTTAGGCTCTGTTTTTCCTTCAGTTGGTTTACCCAATGCCTTTTTTTTATTGACTGCTTTATTAGATTGCTCTTTTGTTTCATTTACTTGTTGAGCTTGTTCTACAAGCAACAAATTTCGTTCAATAGTTCTTGTTAATCGAATGTACAATAAATAAGTCAACAACATTTGTGAGCTTGACTTGGTTTTATCATTTTTTAATTCATCCCTAACACTTGAAATTGTATCTTTCAAATCCATCAAAGTGTTTTCAATTAGTGATATCTTGGATGTTACATCATTTGAATTTGAAATTGATTTGTCCAAATCTTCAATACCGAGCAAGAATAATTTTACTCGTTCTAAACGAACAGGTATTTTGTTACCACGCCACTCAACATATTGTAAACTCTCCACATTTCGTTCTCTAAAAAAAGAAAGAAAAAATTCAGTACTATAATATGATAGATATAACTTATATGGATAAAATTGAAGCATAAACAATATAAATGATTAATATAAATTAACCAATATAAAATATATATTATAATTATATAAAATATTTTCAAATTATTTACTCATAACAAGTTGTGGAAACAAACATATTATAATTGAAATAATTAATTAATTAAATAATTAATTTGTTAATGTTACCTTGTTTGGGCTACTAATTGATCTATATTGTTTAACAATCCTTTGCCTCTTAACTGAATTAGATCTTCTATAGCAGTTCCATCACCGATATTATATGCACAATATCTCAAACTGGGAGTAATCTCATCAATCTATTGAATAATAAAACAGGTTGATTTACTTGTTTCTTATTATATTTTGTGGAAACGTTCCAATTTTATATCAATTAATTTTTATTTCTATAAGTGTCATTTATTACTATTTCTACAAATTTGCAATCAAAGAAACCCAATATGTTACAAATATCTTTTTGTTAAAAATTATGTTTCAATGGATAGTTATTAATCTTCCTGATAAAGTAATCTAAAGACCAATATAAGGTTTGGTTATATGGTATCATTCACCAAATGAAAAGAATAACATAATTTCATTGCTTTTCTCATTTTAAGTTAAGTTTATTTTTAGGTTTTGAAATTTGAATGCCAAAATAATTGGAGTAGTCTTTAATCCAAAAAGATATCAATTCTACATTTTGAATTTTCTCTAATTGAATTTCAAATAAAATAAATCCAAGAAGAAAACAAAGAGAAGTATACTCACTTTATTTTGATAAAATGCTTTATCTTCGTCATTGAGGGCTTTAAGTATTCCCTCATAAACAATTTGAGCTTTTTTTAGATTTTCAGCTGCCTCTTTCCACATAGATAATTCAAAATACAAGGATCCTTGGATCCATGCCACATAAGCTTCAGCCTCTAACTTTGTGCGAGCATCACAATATTCTAACTATTTAAAATAAAGATAAACTAATTTAATTTTACATTTACTATATATACATATACATATATATATATATATATATATATATATATATATATATATTTATATCATTGAACTTACCTTACACAATTCATGCAATTGTTGTGCATGCATACAGGCTTTTCGTAACCTACTTATAAGGTGGTACCTAAAATTTTTCAATGAAAATATATTACTAAACATCTTCAAGAAAAAAATCAATGTAAAAGAAAAATTACTTCTTCCTTGGCTCTGTGTTAGCTTCTTGCCGCAACTGCATAGCATAACTCCATGATCTTTCGGCTTGGTTTAATGATATCTAGAAAATCATAATTATAACAATTCATTTCAATTTAATAAATAAGTTATATAACATTACATTCTTACATGAAGCAAACGCTCATCAGCCTTTGGAGCCAAAAAGTGACTTTCAGTTACATCCCTCTTTTTGAAATGTCTTCGATCACCCTAATAATGATAATTATTCTTATTAATTGCACATCATTGATTATATGTTTATAAATTTTGATGTATTAATACCTGAGGTATTTTCAACACTTTCCTGAGACGTCTTAAGCGCCTTGAACAATATCCTCGATATCTTTGATAGTCTCCATGTCTCAACCCATGCTGTTGTTGGGCATCATAAATTACACGAAGAACTTTAAATGAGTGAAAAAAGTAAATTAAAAAATATTTAATAGAAACTAGGTGTTGGTTTAAAAAGTTCTACTTTGATAAAAATTAAATTCCACTTATTACATTTAAGATGTAATAAGTGGAATACAATATTTTTTATGCAAAACATATTATAAATATTTACTGATTTGATAATTTCGGTAACAGTACTGCTAAATATTTACATCAGTTTAAATTTTTATGTTAATATGATGGTTTAGCATATGGGCAAGGTATATTAACTTTTCTTGGGAATTGTGGAAACATACTTTCAAGACTAAAGACTTTGGGCGATACTTCTTCTGGTTTTGAAACTTCCTCAACTTCTAAAGATTTATCTTCAGCAGATTCTGTATCTGCTGCTACCATTTTTACTCAAAAAACGTGACTACACTTAGAAAATTTCTAAAGTGGTCAAAATAATAAAACACGTATAATATATTTGTTCCAACACGATGTCGAAGTGTCAAATTCTTATTGTCAACTATCGCCGAACTTCAAGTCGTTTGAAATTCAAATTCGTGGCGCTATCTATTACCAACATGTTACTAAAATAATATTTTTTAATTCGATTGATTTAAAATTAAAATAAACCTAAATCTATAATAATTTTACATTTGTTAGTTTTAATCATCTGAGACTTATGAAATGGCGGCTTTAATTTAAATGATTAACTATGTCTTACTCTCATTAGGCAGATTAGTAGCTTTAGTAGATTATTTTTTGTTTAGTATTAGTAAATAGTATTTAGTATGAAATAAAGTATATTGTACTTATATTTGCCAATCGTTGATGCAGTTTAATATAATTCAAATCTTACCTTAATTCTTAATTTTCATCAATTAAGTAATTCTTATCTTTCTAACGATCACAAAACTCCTAGATCCACCTATGAACATTTCGCTGGCCTACAAATATTCTTTATAAAAATAAATAAATGGAATGCATTCTTGTGTTGTGATTGTGACAGCAATGATAAAACACTAGAGAGAAAAATTTAGTAGAGTGAACAAATAGCACCAATTTCTTAATAAAAGACTGATTATTCAAGGTATAGCTGATACCTTTGTTATTTCTTTATCTGTAAATTGTTTTCAACAATATATAAGAATAGATTTTACCAGTTTGTGTAAACAAGCTCAAAGTCCATGTGTTAGTCTAATTAATTGCAGTTTGGGACAAACATTTGCAGACAGTTTTTAATACCTTAAATTAATATATTTATTGATATTACAGAAAATGTTTCGTTTAATGAACAGTATTCGCTGCCTTAGCAATGGGTTGGCCAGAAGGAAATTTTCAAGTAATGCAGAAAAATTTGTGGATTTGGCAGTTAATGAACAAACAGGGTTTGCTACTATTACTATGCAAAGACTGCCAGTAAATAGTTTGAATTTAGAACTTTTAACACAATTATCGGATTCGTTTGATCAAGTTGAAGAAAATAAATGTAGGGGCATGATTTTAACATCAGTAAGTTTTTATGAAATAAAAATCATTTTCACATGTTTTATATTACTTTTTGTCAAATATTAATTTATTACAGGCCTCCAATAAAGTGTTTAGTGCAGGATTAGATATTACAGAAATGTACAAACCTAATGATGATAGACTTAAAGCGTTTTGGAGCAAGTTGCAAGAAGTGTGGCTAAAATTATATGGATCTTCTTACCCAACTGTAGCTGCAATTAATGTAATTATTATTGTATTAGTTCAGATATTTAATTTATTGCAATTTTGTGAAGTATTTCTTTGGATATGAACTCTACCTCTATAAAAATATTTTACTATAATTATAATATCATGAGAATAAAGTATAATAAATGTATTTACTTTTCAGGGCCATTCTCCAGCTGGTGGATGCTTGTTGGCATTAAGTTGTGAATATCGTGTAATGGTCAATGCGTTTACAATAGGATTAAATGAAACACAATTAGGTATTGTTGCACCAACATGGTTCCAAGCTTCAATGAGAAATGTTTTGTCAAAACGGGATTCTGAGCTAGCTTTAACTACTGGCCGAATGTTTACAACAGAAGAGGCATTAAAAGTAAATATATCTATAAACTGAATATTTATAGGAAAATTTAAATTTATATATGCATCAATTATTTTTCTAGGCTGGCTTAATTGATGAAATAGCTAATGACAAAGCTGATGCTATAGCTAGGGCAGAACAATTTTTATTACGCTTTAAAGGAGTTTCTCCACAAGCTAGAACAATAACAAAACTTGCTTTAAGAGCTGAAGATTTAAAAGCCTTAGAAGAAAATAGAGATCAAGATGTGCAATTATTTGTATTTGCAGTGAAAGATCCAAAAGTCCAGAAAGGTTTGGGAGTATATATGGAATCATTAAAAACTAAAAAATAAATTTTATATTTTATAAAAAGCAAATTTTATAATTCAAATTGTATATTATGAATTTCATATCTTTTAATAAAAATATAAATACTGTTATGTAATTTATTGGATGTTTGATTTATTGACTGCGTCCACTATTTCATCCAAAACTATTGGAATGTTAAAATGTGCTTGTATTGATTCAAATTCTTCTCTTTGTATGTCAAGAAAATGATTTATTTCAAGTACTTTAAGTCTATCTCTGGCAATTTCATCTCTGGAAATCAATTTAACTCATTAAAATCATGTCTGACATAATATTAATAAATTCTCGATTAAATTCTAATCTTTAATTCTCATGCTTGTGTAATTTCGTGCCCAGAAAAAAATTCAAATTAGGGTACTGATTCAAAGCAAAATGATAGAAGCATTTCAATGAAATGATAGTTGTTGTTTACCTTTTCAAAGTATCTTTTAATGAATTAAGCCATGTTTTAATTCGTTGCATTAAAACATCTTCCCTTGCATCTATAGCTTGCATATGAACATCATGAGAACCAGCTATTGCATTTATAACAGCATCTTTTTCTGCCATAATCTAAAAAAACGTACTGTTAATAATAATATAAGTCAAAAATATGTAATAAAGAAAGTTTATATATTTACAGTTATATTTAACATCAAAATTATGTATGTTTTGAATATCTTACATTTTTTAAATCTTCTGCCATATCTGGATCAGGACCTTGAGTCTCAATTTGTGTTAAATAATTCAATGCAATTTCACTGACTTGGCCTGAGTAGTTCACTTCTGCTTCACGTGCTTGGACAAAATATCCTTGACAACCCTCTATGAAAATGGTGACCATTTCTTCCATGTTATGGCCAAATGTGGTATTTGCTTCCTAAAGTTTAAAGTATTATATAAACTTCCACGTGGTGTTTAATCTCCAATCATATTTTATTTTCAAATATTTAAACAATAAATAGCAAAACCAGGACGATGTAGATGGATGCTCTTCCTTATTCTTATTTGAAAACCTTCAATAGCGGCCTATTTTTCAAAACTTCAATTAACATTTCTAATTAAACCACTTTTCATAATCCTATGATATTTTAAGGAGTTTGTTTTGACTATAAACACTATCAGCATACTTATACTTGACTATATACACTATCAGCATAGTTCCATGAAAATCTTAGAAGACAAAATATGACATTACCCTTATAAGATTTTTTTCCACTAATTCTTTGTATTAACTTTCTAATACATTTACATTCTATTTTAATTATTATCCTCTCTCTATCTACTTACATCGATTCCTTCAAAAAGGATTTGTTCAATTTCCATGAGGGTGCTCCAGGCATTCTCCATTAACTTCTTAAACTCATCAGTACATTGTTGAGCCATTTGAGTGAACTCTGATCGACGGATTTCTGGGCTGTCTTCTAAAGTTTTAATCATTGTTCTCATTTTACCAAATATTCGATCTCGTTCCTTCATAAAATTCATTGTTGCTCTGAAATTTATGATTAACAATTTACTTTATATTTTTGGTAACAAAAATTAGAAAGAATAAATAAATACAATATAACAAAATTAGATAATAAATGTTATTAAATAATTTGACTTATTTATTTATTTTATTTGGAATATAATTATATTACGTTATGAAAACCAACCTGAATTTTGTTTAAAATTAAATAAATAATATTAAAATATAAATTCACAACAAACAAAGTTTATTTTAATTTATGTTCATGTTGAATTATTAAATAAAAACTAGGAATTAATAATCATTTTTCACAAAATTTGTGGAAATTATATTAATTAATTTCCCTCCTGATGTGTTAGCAATTATATTAGACTTCTTTTATAAAAATTTATTCATTTCATTCATTCATTTTCCTAAAAAATATTTGCTACTTACTCTTGGCTTTCAGCCTGGTTTTTGTCTTTTGTCTCCTGTATACAACGATGAAATTGTTTAGTTTCTTCTTCTCGAATATGATGCTGTTTTTGACCAAACTTAAATATTTGCTGGGTGATCAGATACATATTATCTTGATATCTAAATTCATGAAATAATGTTTTGTCAAAGAGAATGTATAATTATTATAAAATAATATGTTGATAATTATATTTATGTTTGAATCAACGCTTTCATTTTTTGTTTATGTATAGCTATGCATATAGCTCAAGAAATTTTCTATTACAATTTTTGGTGAATGTGCAATTTAATTTTTAGTGAGCGTTAATTTTTTTTTTCAATAATGCAAGGCTATTGACCAAGGAAACATCCCATATCCCCATAACTAAAAAATATTTCTGATGAGAAACTAAATGAATAATTAGAGAAAAAGTGAAGCTTCTAGTCTTTTTTTTTTCTTATTTAAATCATTCATAACAAAATAAGTTACTAACATTTTTACTTACTTAATAAAAGTGTTACTGTTTCTATTCTGTTTTTTCAAAAAAAAATATTAAAGAAACCACCATTCAGTAATAAGATATTACCAAATATCTTATTACCATAAGAAAATACCAAAAAATCAACTGCTTTGAACCAACAAATTTGACTGTAAATTTAATTCTAAAATAAGTGTATCTCAGTAACTCACTCATTATAGACATCTTGGACAGATTCTCCAATTTTCAACAATGCTTGGCCTTCAACATCATATGTAAAAAGAGATAAGAAAAATTGGTGGCCGTTTAGATATTCTACGTAACATTTTTTGTAAAATTCGTGGTCAGCTTCCTCAGCAGCCTTTGCATCTTCTTGCTGCTTTTGATCAGCCTCTCTTTCCATTAGTTTTTCCAAATCTCGTCTGGATAAAAAATAATATCCAAAATTAATAAAAATTTATTAATTAGCTGATAAAGATACCTAGTTTTCATCAGTTTTGTAAATAGTATCATGTGGAATTATTTTTAACAGCTAGCAATAGAAAAATTAGGTACAATATATAATGAGCAGTAGAAAAAATAAAAAAGGTTTTTTTTCATATGATTATTTTAAAAATATCAAAAGTGTGTTATAGATTCATTTTATATCTAAATTTTTCATATCTAAATTTGATTTAAGTTCTTCGCTAATTAGCAATTCAGATTAAAGATCATATTATATATATATATATATATATATATATATATATATATATATATATTATTATTATTATTATTATTATTAATGTACTTTTACATACCCATGTTGTTTCATCCCAGCTTGACGTTCTTCTGGACGAATCAAACGATACTCATAATATTTAAGCTATTACAGCAATTTCAAAACTTTTATTTTATTGTAAATTCCACTATGACTATATTTAATATAATAATCACTTACATTTGGAAGAAATGCAGTCAGAAAACTGTTAAAATCATCTGCTCTAGAACAAGGATTTCCAGCCATGTTCAGAGAACGCAAGCAAGGAAATTGCCTCAAATACAGTATCTGCAGGAAAAGCAGTTACTATATTATTACATTATATATATTTAAATATATTACTTACATTACTCGGTCCGTCTTCAATTTCATTATTGCCTATACTTAAAATAGTCAGTTTCTTAAGAGAGTCTATATTCTCAATGTCAGTAATAAAATTTTGATAAAGTGATAAAACTTCTATATTGACCAAAGTGCTCAAATTTGCTATCTTTGTTATGTAATTAAAAGAAAGATCAAGTTCCTTTAAATTGACTAGCATTTCTATATTCTCAATTTCCTCTATTATGTTATTTGAAAGATTCAGTTTGGTCAACGATGTGAACATCCAAAGATGATCTATTTTTAGAATATCTAAAAAAATTATTAAAGAATGGCATTAAAACTACATTAGTAATATAAACTGTCAAACTAAAAATGTATATAATTTCATATTGAAAATTAAATTTCATATACTAAATAATGCTTGTAAATATATAAAAAATGTATTATGTTAAGTATTTGCTTTTCCATTTATTGTTATTGAAAACAACTATGAAATATTATATTTTTACTCACTCAAAAATTCCAATCGTATACTCTTGACTTCTTCAAAATTAATATTGTCTTCCTTATAAAGTCTGCCAGATTCACCTTGCGGGCCCTGCTCCAAAAGTGCTTTCATAAGAATCTCATTATTTATTACCCCTGGCTCGATATTTTTATGGATAACTTGATTAATACTCATCGTCATTGTGAAAAATAATTATTTGCAAGCAGAAAGTAAAAAATATGCTTTAAATAAATTGAAAATTAAAATAGATTTGACAGTTTAGAAATTTATAAACTGAGAATGGTATCTATAGCAACATAAGAGCGAATAAATAGTTATATACAATTATATAAATCAATACATCATATTTGATTCAAATTTCTAATATGTTTTTTTGTTTTCTTAAAAGTTATAAAGACATGAATTACATTTAAAATTATATTGTATAGTCATTTGCAAATATCAAAAGGTTGTGCAATACTAAATATAGTGTTAATTGTTACTAGATCATTAAAGTTTGATCAATATAAAATGATTTAATTGAATGTTTGGTTTGAATAATTATCATACAAAATGATAATTACGATAAAAAACAACAGTTTCCTATACCTAGTTTTTTGTCTTGATTTATTTACAACAGTAATGAAATTTAATCAATTATAACATATATAAACAGAGAATATTTCATATTAAAACTTTTTATGCAACTTACGGTCAGAATCCTGTCAGAACAGGATCATCTTTTAATTTAATCACTTTATGTTCAAATGATTTAAAAATTGAGCATGATGTCGATTCAGGAATTCTGCTTCAGATGAAGACATCAATGATGTTTTCAGTAAATATGTTATTTCTTCCTTAAGAATTAGAATCCAGTACTGCATTATGGCAACTTGATCTTAAACAACAGCATCTTCCTAAAGAATTAATATATTAGTAAAGAATATTCATTTCGCTAAATAAAATTCTAGAAACTTACAATGAGGGAGATGTAAATGTCTTTTAAAAATCGTTTCAGTCGGTTATGTTTTTTCTTGTATTCAATATGTTTTTTCATTATTCTCATTATTTTCATAAATCGGCACTATAAATAATGCAAAATTAGCAATAATTGAAGCACAGAACTACAACAAAATCTTGAATAATTTAATCTTGCAAATTCACATCAAGAGTCGAACGACAAATGTCTTTTGTAGCTGTCAAAATGTAACAGGCTCGCAGCAGCATATGTTTATTTATCAAGAAAGCGGGCTCGCATTTAAACTTTAAACAATTTAAACAAATATGATCATTTTAAATAGTTCAAACACACATTATTATAATAACTACACTTGCTTAGGTATAGAAAAAATTACAAAATAACTTAATTTAATATTATTAAAACACAAAGCATTGTTCGCCATTATATACTTGGAGCTGTCAAACGAAACCAACCAATCAAATTGCAGGACGAAAATTGTCAAGAAACCAGGGCCGCATTTTGAATAACTTTAAATATTTGAAACAAATATCTAAATATTTTAAAAAGTGTAATAAAAATATTATTATAATTGCATTTGTTTAGATATCACTAACAAATGTATTTTAATTTTATGAGTACACTACAACTAACTAATAACAGCAAAATAAATTTTATTTGGTATTGTTTAATAGAATCGGCAGAACCGATCTTCACAAAAAACTAGTCAACACAATACCCAAACAATGTCTTTCAAACAGTTTTTAAATTTCTAAAATCCGTTCAGAATTTTTGGCTGAAACGTGAACAAAAAATATTGCACATTTCTGCTAATTATAAAGAAACGGCTTGACAAATTGTCGCGCAAAACTAATCAACAAGAGTCCTTATCAAACGACATCCGAAACCTCATAAATTTTTGAAATCGGTACAGCCGTTTTTACGAAAACGTTGACAGAAAGTGTAAAAACGGCTGACATATACACGAAAAATTAATCTTTGCAATTATCGTATAGTTTCTGCATATTTTAACTCTTAGCAATATTTATATGATAATATTAAAGTTAAAATAATATTCCCATTACCAAAACTTATTAAAATATCCCAAAACAATAAATTGCATTTTTAATTTAGATAAATATTTAAAATAATTACCCCTAACATTTCAGCAGACGGTCCTGGGTAATATAAGCGCGCTGTCTAATTCAGAATTGTGACTGTTCTCCTAATACATCAGATCGATTTTGTATGAAAATTTAATTTTGCAAAGGTTTCTCGAACTAAAATCTATCCATTCTACCAGGGGAACAGTCACTTTTCGAGAATGAAACTTTATTTAATGTGGCACAGAGGCGTCTTCTAAAAAGCTAGGGGTAATTATTTTAAATGCTGAATTTTTGAATATTAAAAATAATAGAAAATATGCAATATAAATAATGTTTTTAATTAATTTAATTCTTAATAAAATAGATGTTGCTATGCATGATTGTAATTCAATGTTTATAATTTATTAAAAATAATTCTTATATATGGCTATTAATTATTGCTTGCCAAAAGCAACCTGAAAAAATCAATAAAATGCACAAAAAATTATAATAAAAGAATCAAATTAAATTATTTATATTTTTATTTATATTATTTACAAAATATTATAAATATAACAACTAATACATAACTTTAAAACTAATATATAATTTGTCCTATATTTAATAAGGTACTTCTAAGCGATTTTATTATTATATCACAGTCGAATGCACTAAGTGTGCAATTGTAAGATTTTTATTAAATACATATTATTAAATATATATCACATGTAACTATACGTACTTCCGAGACATCATCTTATTAATATATCACAGTTAAATGCACTTACTGTGCAATTGAAAATTTTTTATTAAATACATATAATTAAATATATATTATGTTTCGTTTTGCACTTTAGTTGTAAATTAGAAATTCGAATACTCTGATCATTCATTGCTTTAATGGAAATATTTCTTAATCTTGTAAGTATGTAATATGAAATAAATATGGATCTTTAAGTTAAGTACTAAATAAAATATAATAACAATAAGTAAATCTAAAAAGAATAAGTAAAAGTTTATAACTAAAATAGATACATATGTTTTTTCAGTTATCTCAAAAATTAATTAAACTTATTTGTTTAATCACACACATTCAAAGTTTAAATTTTAGAAATAATGGAGTTATAATTCAAATTGTATGTACATTTTTCCAGAACATAATTGCTTTTTGTTTATCTTAACAATATCAATATTAATGCAATTGAACGTTATAAGTTGTGTGAAAAGCTGTTTTAAAAGGTTTTAAACAGCTCATGAAAAATTTACAAGAAATACTTTGCTGGTCTAAAGGGTCAATATAAAATATACAAATAACAATTCTTTAAACATTTACACTCTCGCCTAACTACTTCTCAAAGGAACAAAGATCTCTTTGTTTGCTTCAACTCCCTTTGTACATCATTATAATATTCAAGCTCAGATGTGTAATATTGTTCATCCTTTTCTGTAGTTTGTTGCCTCTGCAAGCTGTCGACAGATTATTTCAAATCAACCTTAACAAACCTAGGTTTGTCTGCCTAAACAAACTAGGTAGAGAAAAAAGTGGCAATGGGGCCGGGTCAAGTCCAAATATCCCAGAGGTATTCCAAAAGTCTGCGTTGAAGGTGCTCCATTGTATGATTCACAACTCAAAAGATACTTAGGAGTCAGGAAATCTGAATAGGCATGTTGCTCTGGACAATGTTGATGGCTATTAAACAAATATTTAAAATACATGATTGTTGTAAAGCAATTTATTATTCAAAGCACATCAACATCAATTATCAATTCACTAATAATTAATTAAAACTAAATGATGCTTTTGTACACATTCACAATGCAATATTCGATATTCAGTTCTTCAAAGTTGTATTGTAAGTATAAAGATGATTCAATGAAAAATTTATCTAGAATCACTTATAGTAAACAATTCAATTGATTCATCTACATTCACTTGAATTGCTTTCTATACCATTTAAAGTTTGTTTTTGTGTACTGCGTAACTATACCAATTCACATATTTGATACTTTCTTAGATTATCGTGTGCGAAAAGTAATTTTGTCCAAACTTTGCTTTGTAAAATAAACTATTAGAATATCTTATTACTTTTAAACTTGATTTATTCAAAGAATATTAGTGATTTCATGTGATTGAAACTGATGTTTTATATACTAGAGTGAATTGATTAATTTATTGAAAAATATAATTTAAATCGTTGTTAAATATTTAAAATTTCATTTGAATAAAATAAATCTCACATGCAAAAAAACTTACTCGAAGCTGTGATCTTCTAATTCATCAATCTTGTTTTTCTGTTTAGAAATAGAAGGTACCGGTATACCATTGCATAATTCATCAATATATCATGTTTGTGTTAAATTGTTTATGTTCCTTGTTTTTTTTTTCATAAGTTATAAGGACCTGCAATAAGAATATACATTTTTATATCCAATTTCCAATCAAACCAAGCTAATACACATCTAATGATGTATAAATCAATATATACATTTATATATCCAATTTCCAATCAAACCAAGGTAGCTAGTACACGTCTAATGATGTATAAATCAATATATACATTTATATATCCAATTTCCAATCAAACCAAGGCAGCTAGTGTACGTCGAATGATGTATAAATCAATATATACATTTATATATCCAATTTCCAATCAAACCAAGGCAGCTAGTACACATCTAATGATGCATAAAGCAATATATACATTTATATATCAAATTTCCAATCAAACCAAGGCAGCTAGAACACATCTAATTTTGTATAAATTAATATATACATTTATATATACAATTTCAAAGCAAACCAAGGCAACTAGTACACGTCTAATAATGTATAAATCAATATATACATTATATATCCAATTTCAAATCAAACCAAGGCAGCTAGTGCACATCTAATGATGTATAAAGCAATATATACATTTATATATCCAATTATCCAATCAAACCAAAGCAGCTAGTGCACGTCTAATGATGTATAAAGCAATATATACATTTATAAATCCAAATTCAAATTAAACCAAGACAGCTAGTACACGTCTAATGATGTATAAATCAATATATACTTTTATATATCTAATTTCCAATCAAACAAATGCGTCTAGCTCACATCTATGATGTATAAATCAATATATACATATATATTCAATTTCCAATCAAACTAAGGCAGCTAGTACACGTCTAATGATGTATAAATCAATATATAGATTTATATATCCAAATTTAAATCAAACCAAGGCAGGTAGTACTCGTCTAATGATGATAAATCAATATATATATTTATATATCCAATTTCAAATTAAACCAAGGCAGCTAGTGTATGTTTAATTATGTTTAAAGCAATATATGCATTTATATATTCAATTTCCAATCAAACTAAGGCAGGTAGTACTCGTCTAATGAAGTATAAATCAATATATATATTTGTATATTCAATTTCCAATCAAACCAAGGCAGCTAGTACACATGTAATGATGTATAAATCAATATACATTTATATATCCAATTTCCAAACAAACCAAGGCAGCTAGTACACGTCTAATGATGTATAAATCAATATATACATATATAATATCTAATTTCCATTATTGTTGTGAATTTATATTCCTAGACAATATTAGAATGCGATGTGTTTATATTCAATTCTCGAAGAACTGTCAAACGTTTGACGTATGGGTCGGTGGCGACATCTAACACAGAACCGTATGAACTCGGTAGTCACTACGTAGTTCCCAATGAACTGGAAACGATCTTGCATAGAGGCGCTGTATGCAATCGCCTTAAAAACACAGGAATCTTGTTGGATTCCTATTGGATTCCGTTATACGCAATTACATATAATTATGGTCATGAATTTTATTATTTGAATTTGAATCTACATTGTATTATGATTTTAATGTTGTGTTACGTTATTTTCTGTCTTAATGAACCAAGATAAATAATTCAATAGTGATTTTCATAAAAATATACAAATTTAGTTTCTCTTGAGACTGTGATACTTCTTTCCTGCATGAATCGATATAAACTTAAAAAATAGTCAATAAATAGTAGTTCACCGTAGTAAAGTTTATTTCTTCGAATTTTATAATAAATAAATAAGTATATATGTTTAATAAAATAATATTTACTTTCAATAGTTCCTGAAAATAGAGATATCTATCACCCTCAGTTGATGGATTGAAATAAATTTCAATGATTTATTTTTTTTAAATAAATAAAATCCTTCAAAGAAGAAAGGAGGCTTTTAGTTC
>NW_020536214.1:19695-35971 GCF_003426905.1 Ctenocephalides felis | reverse complement strand
TTGTAGGCTTGTATAACCGGGTTATGCAAGACTAATTGACAAATATTGATAATTAAGATTTTAAAATTCAATCAACAGATGTATTAACTTAAAATTTATTTTTATTTTTAAATTTTATGTAATACAGTAAAAAATTTATAAAAAATCGACATCGGATAATAACGTTCTATCGCGAAACCGTAGGTGGCCTGCGGCCTAAAAACGTTTGGAAACCTATGATTCCTATCCTAGACAATAACAGATCTATGTCTACCAATAAATATGCTTATTTATCTATGGTGGTGCCCATGTTTACTTATCTATGGTGGTGCTGCAACGGATGCAACTTGTAGCCATCTTCAGATTATGTCATTTGTTATAAATTGTCTGATGTTTGCTTTGTAACGTTTGCTTATTTAAATTTATTTATTTGGTCGGGAAAGTCGTATGCGTTTAGTAATAATTTGGTGACTTTATTAACATGTGTTTGTGATGAAGCACTACGCAATTTTGTGCCTAGAAGTTTTATCATAAATTAAATGATTTACCATATTTGTAATATGTGATGAAAGGTTAATAAATTTGGCTATGTTTCAAAATGGATCCTAAGGTCAGTCATCTAATATTTACTATTAAATATAATATAAATTAAGTAAGAATACATTTAAAATATTTATTTGCATAAGTACATATTAACTCTAAAATTATTAAAATACATTAACAAACATTTGGATTGCATCACAGATCATAAACAATTAATAATATTAAAATAAGTTTATATATAATATGGGGATAGAAACTATTTTTCATTATCATTAGGTAAAGGTTCTTTAATATTAGTTTCATTTCCAAGCATTTGCTGTATCTGGGTCAAAGACTTTCCCTTAGTTTCAGGAACAAAGAAATATATGTAAAGAACTCCAACTATACACAAACTACCAAATACCCAGAAAGGAATATCTTCACGTACTAAATTAAATGTTTTTGTTACAATAAATGCTAAAACCCAATTAAACGTAGCAGATATTGAACCAGCCACTCCTTTAATACCGGGTGGAAATAATTCACCTATGATCATCCAAGGAATGGGCCCAAAGCCCAAGGAGAATGCAGCTATGAAAACACATAAAGAGAATAAAGGAAGCCATGATAAAGAACTAACTGTATCTTTATATTCGGGTTGTTTCGATAAATAAAAGTAAACACCCATTAATATACAACATACGGCCATTAGTGTCTCCGAAACTAATAGTAAAATTCTTCTTCCTAATCTATCTACAGTAAGTGTAGCAATAAAAGTGAAAATAATTTGCATCACACCAACAATTATTGACCCATCACTACCACTGATGCCAGAATTGGCATCTCTAAAAATGTTGGATGTATAAAAGATAATAGCATTTACACCACATACTTGCTGAAAAAACATTAGCATCATTGATATTGCTAAAGCTTTCTTTGCAGCAGTGGTAGTGAAAGCCTGCTTTATTGGCAGTTTATTTGCTACATTATTCTGATGCTCTAATTGCAAAGTTATTAGTTCTGAATCTACATCATATGCATCTCCCCGAAGTTTTCTTATAGAGTTTTTAGCCTCTTGATCTTTACCTCTTGAGACTAGATACATAGGTGTTTCTGGCATAAAGAAAAATACAGCCCCAAAGATTAAAGGAATGGCTCCACAAATTATGGATAGATAAAATACATTTACAGCAGATCCAATGGCATATACAAACAGTATACCAATTGTTATCATAAGTTGGAAGTAACTTCCTAAACTGCCTCTGATTTCCTTTTCTGCTATTTCACCAGTATAAATTGGAGCGGCCACACAAAATGCTCCTCCAGACACACCCACAATATATATCTACCAGCATATAGCATGCCTACATTGGTTGCCCATATTATCAAAGCCCAGCCTAAAGTGAAAGGAAACACTAAAAGCAACATAGCAAGTTTTCTTCCAAGTACGTCTATCAGAATTCCTATAGGTAAACAAATACAAGCAGCTCCAATAGTCATTAAAGAACCGATCCATCCATATTCGTCGTTGCTAACTGAAAACCCATATTCTTTCTCTATGGCATCTTTTGTAGCTGGTGAGGTCCAGCCAAGAATAGTACCAGCTGCCAATGCTCCTAGAGTAGCTAAAAATAAATTTGATGTTAGAACAAAAAGCTATTCCATTAAAAAATGATCTCGCAAAGCAAAATTCTCTAAAACTTTAAATCTTTCTTTAATCTTGAGAACAAAACATTCAAGGTAGTGTTGATATTTTTATATTCTTGTTTATCTTTGCATTTTGTTCATGAAAGCATATTCGAGGTAATTTAAAACATATTTTAAAAAAGTTGAACGCAGTTAAAATTATCAAAATATTCCAACCATGATCAGTCAAATTTTAGTTTGTGATACCACATTTCTTAATCAAGCTTCTCTTGTATTTTGAAATATATCTATATTTGTATTTACCTGAAAGTGCAGCAATGTACTGCGGTAACTTTTTACCTGGCCGAGGAGTGGGCGTATACCCTGCATCAGGCATGATAGGCTGAAATTACAAGTTGTATTAATTTATTATAAACTCGTTTATTTATGTAAATGATTGACTTATTATATATATATTAAATGTGGAGTCGACAATAAAATAGGAATACCATATAGCTGCCCGTGCCATATTCGGTACTCGGACCCGGTAAAAGTCTCTCGCTTTCATTTGAGCTATCCATCTTTATAAATTAATAAAAAATCACAAGATAAAATAAATATTTGTCAAAATTCTTTAGTCAAATTTGAAATATAAGTTTCGTAGAAAAATTACAAAACATTTATAAACACTGCATATGCATCATTGTTTAACAATAACTTTGTGCAACTACGCATAGTATTCGTGATTCAACAAGAAACGCAGTTGTCAAATGTATGCAAATTTTAAAACAAAACAAAGATTTTTTCCTCTTGTCAGTAAGATTGCAAAAGCGTATATTATTTTGTTAGATGTCGCTGATATTTTATTAACTTCCAGGAGGAGAGTCTTTTTTCGTCAGAAAATTCTCTTTTAACTTTGCTTTCTCGACGCTTTAAGTAATTCTGAATCGTTTGATACCTAAATTGAAAATATACTATCTGCGCGTATGATCCAAAATTAGGCTCTTCGTCGGCATTTTCTGAAAAACGGCTGCACCAATTTCAATAATTTAAAAGCCAGTCGATGAAACGCGACAATCGGCCAAGCCGCTTCTATAATAATTGGCAAAAAAGTGTAATTTTTTTTCTCCATGTTCTTTCAAAAAGTTTTGAAACGATTTTGAAACGTTCTAAGTAACGTTTGTTCGTAAAATATCAGTTGGAAAGTAGTGAAAACGTTTTTATATCGATTTTGAAGATACTCTATATATCGATCCCAAAGTGGCCCATATGGAAAAACTGACCCCTATGGGGTCCATGACAACTTTTAAGGGGTCCTGAAAAGTATCAGTTGGAAATCATTAAGCGTTTTTATACCGATTTTAAAAAGACTCTATATGATGATTTCAAGGTCTAAAATTCTGAACCATCGATTCCCAAAGTGGCCCATATGGTCCCTTAGGGATTCATGACAACTTTCAAGGGGTCCATTTTAGCGAAAAGAAATTTTCGAGATCCACGATAGTGGACCAAAACACACCTTGTTAATAACAATTTTTTATTATTATTTCAAAATCAATCAATGTCTATAAACTAGTATTTGTATCTTTACTTTGAATGTACTAACTAAACGTTAGTACAGATAGAAATTTGTGAAAAAAATCGATTTCGGCTAAATAGGTGGTCCATAGCAAAGCCAAGGGGTCCACGACACATACAAGTTTGGAAACCTGTGTTCTAAGCGAACATCCTAAAATATTATGGGTCTAAAAATTTATCTAAGTTTGGGTCAATTCTCATTAATTAAATCGTTCCTCAAGGCAAAATGCCACATGCACCTAATTTTTGTCACTTGTTTTGCACTAAAAATAAGTGAGAAGTTTTCATTTTTACTTCTGTTTAAAATTAATGTTATACTTGCTTGAATACAATTAATTGTATATTATATAAATTTATATAAAGATAATATGAGGTTTCTCAAAATCAATTATACAATCAATTAAATCATTATATTTTCACACAACGTATGTAAATAAAAATTCGAATATTTTTCAATCAATATTTGAGAGCTATCATTTTTTTAAAGAACACTTAAGTAATGTTTTTATTTACTTGATTACTATAAATATAACTCATGACATCATATTCGAAAAGTAATAATTTTGGAATTGAGAAACAAAACCTCTAACAACGCTCTCACAAAAATTATTGCTAACGCGTTTATATGGTCAGTTTTTTTTTAAATTTATATTATATATATTTCAAGATAGATATGATTAAAGACAATGAGTTTTCTATATCATTAAATCTTTACCTTATTTCACAAATTTATGTTATGTATTAGATAAGATGAAAGAAAATGATTTTTTTAAAGCTTATCATTTTTCAAAACAACGTTCTAATTACTATTAACGTTTAAATCTTTTGCTTGTTTTATATAAATTTATAATGTATTTTAAGCGACTAGTGGCGCGCATGGCATCGTGCCTTAAGGCAAATTGCTGGAACTTCCCGTACCAAAAATTATTATTTTTTTAAAAGCGATTAACATTTTTGAAAAAATTTTACTTCAAAAAAATTAGATTTTTGAGAAACTATAAATTCGACAAAAAATTACTTTTGTTTGAACAAAAAAATTGTTTGAAAAAAAAAAGTTTTCTTTATTTTGGCATAGTTTGGAAATTCTGAACTTTTTCTCAAAGCAATCGTACTGCTTTAACTGCATAGAGATAAAATGTCAAAGCGCGTAAGCGCTGCGTCGCCATCTACCGGATAAACATTGGTACGGAACCCACAGGAATGTAAACAAAATTCATACTTATTGTTAAAATCTCTATAAAATATCTGATCATTTGATGTGCATATGTCTAATGATCTTTTTTGACCGCCAAATGGCTTTTTGTTTTACTATTTTCATTAGATCTCCGAAACCGCTAGACCTGCCTTCATGAAAATTTGATCC
The DNA here is from genome assembly GCF_003426905.1 of Ctenocephalides felis. Taxonomy (NCBI): domain Eukaryota; kingdom Metazoa; phylum Arthropoda; class Insecta; order Siphonaptera; family Pulicidae; genus Ctenocephalides; species Ctenocephalides felis. Next base: position 30,903 of record NW_020536214.1, on the reverse strand, counting down.
ATAAATCTTGTCAATATAAGTAAAATGTTTTTTGATTTTTTAAAATCGAACGCTCCGTTCTCTTAAAAACCGTGTTACCGTTTTTGGCACTTTTTGCCCCGTATCTTCGGAACAGCTAACCCTGCCTGCACCAAAAACTAATCAGCACGTCTCCTTATAAGTACAAATCGAATGTTTTTTAAATTATTTAAATCGGTTGATCGGTGTCCCCGAAATCGTCGACGAAAATTTGTATCCGCACACACACACACGCACACTCACATACATCCATTTTTTCTAAGGTATGCCAAAATATTCAGAAATCTCTTTGAAACGTCGAGAAATGCAAAAATTTTCATTTTCGATTTTTTTGCGATTACTATAACTTACCCTACGGGAAGTTAAAAATATCAAATGAAATGATTTTTTGAAGATGATCATTCTTGAAAACAAGGTTCCTTAAAGTTTGTTTTAAATCTGATCTCATTTTCCCATTTAGGTAATATTTTCAAAAACTAGTACTGATGGTTTCCAAGGAGTTATATTAAACTTGCAGTATAAATATATTAAAATTGTACCAACTGTTGTATATATTTTATTATACACTCAATTAACGACTTCGATTTCGATTTTAAACATTAAAATGTATACAACAAACAAAATACTCACAATTTGATGTATATTCACAGTGTTATCACACACACTTAAAAAATCACTACTTTTCAGTTTTTTTCCAACACCTCTTCAAAACTGTCAGCAAAATTTCCAAATTGGAATCAATCAATAATCAGTTAAAAAAAATAATATAAATATCACGTTTTTCTCATTGCTGCCTGGACAATGTACGCTTGATACAGGTGAATAAGAATATTCGCTGATTTTTGTCACCACCGGCTCAACGTGCGTTCCGGTCAGGACTGATACGTGGAGAATTGTTCGTGACTAATGAACTGTGTTCCGTAAGAACGACTTTGGTGCATGGAACAAATTTTACTTGATAATTGAACGTGATAGTGTTATCATAAATTTTTTCAGTAAGAGCACTTTTACAGATGATTTTATCAATGATTGCAACTTTGAATCCGTTCAAATGGGCTTATGCAGAAGCCCTACGAGTTTCCAATCAGAATATACTTGGAAGTAGTCATAAGTCTTAAGAGATTCTTATTTGATATATATTTTTTCCTTTTAATTTCAATGTCAGTTACAACTGATAAATAACATATAGTTATATTAGATAAGAATTAGAAACAAAATATAAAACAAAATAAAGGACAATATATCTGTTGAAATGATATACATATGATGATAATTTAATATAATATAATATAAAATAAAAAGCAAATAATGATAATAAATAAAATATTAAAATTTTTGAATAATAGAAATAATATTAGAAAAACAATAAAAATAATAATTAACAAACAATCATACATATAATAAAAGAACAATATTAATAATAATAATAATAATAAAATACTAATGTTAACATTCGTTATTAAGTAAATTATAATCCATTATAATCTACTAGAATGATAAAGAATTTTCAATCATTCTCATTAGTAAAATCGTGAAATTGAAACAGTTTTCAAAAATTATCTTTGAATAAATAAGTGAAATTAAAATAACCCATATGAGAGGCAATATAATTTCTTTCTTAGTTTTTCATATAAAAAAATTGTTGTGCTACGTTCGTTATATAAAATTTTCTAAATGCAATCTTAGTATCTTATTGTTACATATTTTGAAAAATCATTACATACTTTATTTTTAAAAATGTGTTTGTAAAAAAGCAAGACGCCTCGAATGGACCGTTTTAAATAGAAAACTGTTGTGTATGGCATCGTGCCTTATGGCAAATTGCTGGAACTTTCCGTACCGTAACAAAATATTTTGAGAGATGTTAAATGTTTTGAAATAGATTATTATAAATACTATAACATTGTCGAATATTTATAAGAAATATATAAACTGAATTACAAAGTTAAAATTATTTATTTGAAGAATATTAGTGAGCTTTAGAACTTTAGCAAGAATTAAAATTAAAATCTGAAATATTTTCGATATACAAAAAAAAATGATATATATTTTTTTTCAAGAGCAATTATTTTGTCAAAACAAGTGGAAAGTTTTTCGAATCATTCAAATCGGATGCTTAGTTCTCTCAAAAACTGCCATTTCTTTGCACAATTAGCTTGGTATCTCTAAAACGGCTGCCTTTACTAAAAACTAAACACAACTTCTCCTAATCATTACAAATTGAATGTTTTTGGATTATTCAAATCGAATATTCCGTTCTCTCAAAACCGCGATTTCTATTTTCTGAACTTTATGCTCCATATCTCCGAAACGGCCGGACCTGCCTTTGCCAAAAACTAATCATCACATATCTCTATCAATAGGAATCGATTTGGTTTTTGAAATAAAATCGGTTGATCCGTGCGCCCGAAAACGTGGACGAAAAATGGCGGACATACAAAACACACACATATCAATTTTTTCTGAGGAATATGCCAAAATGTTCAGAAACCTCTAAAACGTGAAGGTATACAAAAAATTTCATTTGCGATTTTATAACTTATCTTACGGGAAGTTAATAAACAAATATATTCATCTACAATTCGAAGTGAAAATATATATCATTTTTGCATAATTTTTAGGTAGATATACTAGTGTGTTCAAAAAAGCAAAATTCTTCTAAATTTTAGAATTAAACTCATTTTTTATTGACTAACAGCAATAAAACTTAGATTGGAAAAAATCATATTTTGTAATTATTTAGAATTTTCTATTAATATTTTTAATTGGAGAGTTAAAATACCTGTCTGTGATAGATCTTATAATCAGAAATGAAAAAAGAAGCTTTTAAAAGTTGTTTCTCTTATGAAAACCTTGATCCCCTACTGAATCAGGATTTAAAATTTTAAAACATTATTTATTCAGATAAAATGCCATTTAACTTACCCGCCACATTTTAATTTTTTTTAATAATAATAATAATATACATTGTAAGATCTTACTGGCCTTGTTCGGTTCCTCAATGGACGTAACTTCAACTTAAATCGTTGAAAGTAGTCTGATCGTATAAATAAGTAGACAAATATAATTACAAAAAATAAAATATAATTGGGAAAGTATGATTTTATCTTTCATAATTGTCTGAGAATTCAATAAATTGCTAAGTCTTCACTTTTACTAAAATTTACTCACACATATACTATAAATTAGATAATAAATGCAGATAATAAAAATGTTATGATATATGGTTTAGTATTATATGATATAATGCAAATATATAATTCTATATTTGTAAAGAACTAGAATCTGCAATTTCATATTTTGCATTTTTATTAACTTCAAATAAAAAAATTCCAAGAAAATTCTTACCTATGTTTGAGTTTTAATAATGCATTTTTTTAAATACTAAAAGTTATTTCTGTTCAATTGTTTCTGCAGTACAACTTGTTTTAAGAATAATATTTGTGTTGTGTGGGAATTTTATGCAAAATTGTTATACTGCATAAAAGTTAGATATATAAAATATTCCAAGCTGTTATTCTTAATAATTTTTCTTGGTATAATAAAAAATTATGTAATAGATGCATAACGCGCATACAACTTGATCATTATTATATTTTATTAATTATATAATTATAATAATTTTTCAATATAGACTATAATATTTGTAATTAAATAAAAACGTTATTATTAAAGGGTTACCCGATTAGGTTAACCTGAATTGCAAGAATTTTATATTAAAAATTGAATCTTGACCTAGAGAAGGTCTGATTATTATTGTTACTTGAACCATTTAATCATCTGGATTTTTAATTAAACCTGAGTGTTTTGCAAATAAACCTTTTGATAACACTTGCCTTTGAAACCTTGATATTATTATTGAATGAGATTGTGCAAATGTTTTTATATATTATTTAATTCGTGCATCAATGATTATTGATCAATGATCATTGCTTTTGCTATATCATGTTACAACCTATACTTTAAAAGAATAATATCTTCGATTCCGGAACTACGGTAATTAAAATGTAAAAAAGTTATTTCCCTGATTTTGATATTTTTCTTTAAAAATAAATGATTATATTCAACGTAGATATATTTTATTGCAGTTTCATGTTATAACAATTTCATTAATTTATAAATTGCAAAATGATTTTTGTTTCTTCTCCAACTTAATGCTTCTTTTTCCTTTCTTAGTGGTCGATCTATTTTTTATACTTTATTTTTAATGCTTTATATAAAAAAGAAAACCTGAAAAGTTTTTTTTCTTAGTCGATTATCTGTTTATATTTATTAGTTTTTTTTTAATTTATAGGTCTCCTCCGTTGATTAGCCATTGCTGTATCAATATAAAAATGATAAATAAATTCATCACATAGATATAGGACAACCGTATGGGTTGCCATCTATGGCAAAGCCACTCCGTTCAAGAATTTGCGGTGAGTTTTGACTGCTTTTAAAAATAAAAAAAAAAGTTAAAAAAAAAAGAATTTATGATTATCATAAATATATCATTGGTCGGCTTAATTTTAGCTTGATAATAATAAATTTTTAACAAAATCCTCAAACGATATACTTAAGTACTCGAATGAAATGGAATGCGGAAAAAGTAACGAACTATAAATAAAAGAAGTGAAACAAGTTATTTTACTTATATACTAACAAGTACAATATATATCATATCACATTAAATACTTCAAGGCAAAGTAGAAAGTAAAAGAATTGTCGATCGTCAGCGAATATCTTTAACCTGCAACAACTCTCAGTATCAGACAATTATATCAGACTGCAAAAAATTGCATCGGTTCCACAGACCCAAGACCATTTTAAAATAAAAAGATCAAAACTATCCAAATTTTGCCATTTAAGGTACATTTGAAAAATGTCAAAAGTCAACGGTTCACCGCATATTCAAATTGAAAACTGGTTTAATTGCAAATGACATGCAACGAGTATGTTTTCAAAGATTTCGTTTTAATCTTTATGATACCGGAATTATCTTTTGATATAGCTGCGCAAAAGTGGGCTCGATTCAGGTTTGGACAACTTTGCAGATGCATTTTTAGTTTGTAGTGGGGTACTTAATTTTGCATTCTGTAAAGTAGCATAATTTTACAGATAAATAATAATAATGAAGTTAATTTTGAGTTATTAACTTCCCGTAGGGTAAGTTTATAGTAATCGCAAAAAAATCGAAAATGAAAATTTTTATATATCTTTACGTTTCAAAGGTTTCTGAACATTTTGGCATACCTTAGAAAAATGGATGTATGTGTGTGTGTGTGTGTGTGTGTGTGTGTGTGTGTATGTGTGTGTGTATGTATGTACGTGTGTGTATGTATGTGCGGATACAAATTTTCGTCGACGATTTCAGGAACACGGATCAACCGATTTGAATAATTCAAAAAACATTCGATTCGTATTGATAAGGAGACGTGCTGATTAGTTTTTGGCGAAGGCAGGTCTAGCCGTTCCAAAGATACGGGCAAAAAGTGCCGAAAACGGTAACTCAGTTTTTAAGAGAACGGATCGTCCGATTTGAATAATTCAAAAAACATTTCACTTGTATTGACAAGATGAAAAATCGATAAAATTTTCATGAAGGTAGGTCTAGCGGTTTCGGAGATATGGAGGAAAAAGTTAAAAATGAGCCATTTGGCGGTCAAAAATGATCATTAGACATATGCACATCAAATTATCAGATATTTTATAGAGATTTTAACAATAAGTATACATTTTGTCAACATTCCTATGGGTTCCGTACCAATGCTTATGCGTTAGACAGCGACGCGGCGCTTACGCGCTTTATATTTTGTGCCTATGCAGTTAAAGCAGTACGATGCTTTGAAAAAAAGTTCAGATCTTCCACAATATGTCAAAATAAATAATTTTTTTTTTTCAAAAAAAAAAAAAATTAAAAAAAAATTTTTCTTTTAAAAAATTTTTTTTTTCAAAAAAAGTTATTTTTTGTCCAATTTATAGTTTCCCAAAATCTTATTTTTTCAAAGTAATTTTTTTTTCAAAAATGTTAATCGTTTTTAAAAAATTATAATTTTTGGTACGGGAAGTTCCAGCAATTTGCCTTAAGGCACGATGCCTTAATTGCCTTAAGACAGAATTCCACTTACAGCTAGTTATGCTATAATAGTTGGTTTGTTTTAGAAAGAATGTCCGTATTGGGCAGTGTGAAAGATGTCAATAGACATCTCTCTAATGCAGTGGTCGGGGAACTTTTGGAACCGTTACCCCAAAATGTTTTTGTGCAACCGCTCATACCCACAAAAAAAAAATAACTAAAAGAGCCTATAATTGGAATCTATTTGCAACAAATTTTTGTATAACCTGCCATAACCCGCAGATTAACGGTTTGCTACATTGTTCGTTACTTCTAAACTTTGAAAAGGCTGAAACAAAGGGTTTGAAAAAACAATAAGTAAAAATTATATTCATTATAAATAAATATATTTTTCATGAAAATCCTACTAACACATGAATAAACTAGTGGTGTATGGTATCATGCGTTAAGGCAAATTGCTGGAACTTTACGCACCGTGACGAAATTTTCGAGGAATTTTAAATGTTTCCAATTAGATTATTATAAATACTGTAACATTGTATAACATTTATAAGATATATATAAGCTGAATCACAAATTAAAAAAAAAAATTTATTCGAAGAATATAAGTGAGCTTTAGGACTATAGCCAGAATCACAATTAAAATCTGAATTATTTTCGATATGCAAAGAAATATTTTTTGAAATATTTTTCTTTCCCAAAAGTAATTGTTTTGTCAACATAAACAGCAAGTTTTTTTAATCATTCCAATCAGATGCTTAGTTCGCTCAAAAACTGCCATTTTTGTACATTTAGCTCTGCATCTTCGAAATGGACATGCCTTTGGCACATGCCTTCATTTTTAAGAGTCTATACTCAATTTAAAATATTTTCGCGTGAGAGCCCACCTTACTTCTGTATAATAAGAAGGTAAGTCTCAGCTTCACCACGCAAAATATTTAGTTTGTTTTAATGCAAAAACTTCAATTTTTTTGCTAATGCAGAGATTCTTTTCGGTAGTAGGTTTTACTGAAGCTGATTTAGTGCTTTGCAAATATATACTTTTTACCCCCAAAAATTCCACTTTTACCCCATTTGGGGTAATTTACCCGGTTCCCCGACCACTGCTCTAATGATTTTATTATTGGATCTGCTTTTTAGCGGAGCATATATATTATATAAATACTAAATTACCCGACAAACCGTTATCCTATACCACGTCTTCAATTCAAAAGTTCCAATTTTTTTAATGGACCGTCCTATACTTTTTGATATCCTATTTAATGCCCTTCCTTTGTGATTTCTTTATGGTCTAAGCATAAGCAGTATAAGAAATTCAGAAAAAATAATATAGTATCTGCGGTAAAAGAACAATATTACACTTGATTTTTCCACACAACATAATTGCTTCAATAATTTAGTTTATAATTTTCATAATTTTGTACGATACATTCATTGCCCTTTAGCAATTACAATTTATAAATACATTTTTTTTTACTAATAATTTAATAAACATTATTGTTTATGTTCAAATCTTAGGTGAATTGATTTGTAAAATCTATTTCACTTGATTACTCTTCAATCTAAGATCAACTTGCTAAATATTGTTGAATGCATCATATAGATTACCATGTGATCATTACTGAATTGAATAGGATTTGAACCTTTTATTTCGTTGCACAATGCGATGAACATTACTTTAGGAAAAGTGTTGAGGAAGCGATCACGTGAGTGATTTCCAAGGATTTTTGGAATTCCCCCCCCCTTGGTGATACATGGTGTGATTTAAAATCACCTCTCCATCATGTGCATTTTAAGTACCTAGACAAATCGTAAAATATTTGTTTTTTTTTAATTTTGAATTTTTTTTCTAAATAGAAGTAAAAAATAATTACATCTGATATTACTAGACTCTTCTCCCCTCACGTGAAACTTTGTGATTTTTTGTCAAACCCTTTCTCCCCCTTTAATGCTCACTTGATTAATAGAAGCCCCCTGAATATCAATTCGTTTTATAATTACATTAATTTTTGTAGCCTATTATATTTCGAAATTTGTCTTAGTTAGACCATGAACCCATGACTACTCTATGTCTCATTAAATTCGTCGATAAAATAACAATTGGCGGACCCATTAATCTGTCCCGAAATACGTAACACAATTTTATAGACATTTTTTAACAGTTTTTGAATTTGAAAAAATGATTTTTAAAATCAATTCAATTTTTTGCGAAAACGTTGACGAAAACTTTTCCACTTAGTGCTAATTACAAAGAAACCGCTGGGCCGATCTTGGCGTAAAACTAATCAATGTGAGCCCTTATAGAGTTTCATTAATTGGCTTTTGAATTGTTGCAAATTAGCGGAAGTTTTAAAGAAAACTTCGACGAAAGATCAAAATTTGGCTCACACGCCTACATACCTTTTTTAGTTTTGATGTCAAACGCTTCAGAATGACTACAAAACATATAGCAAATCGGTTTTTTTGGCAAAAAATATAAAACTTCACCTTCGGGAAGTTAAAAGTGCAAGTAAGCTGAATTGAAATTTGTTTATTAGAGTATGAAACATCTCCGGAACCAATTGTGTGCACGTCCTATTCGTGATATGAATTTAATCAATATAAACTTGATTGTGACTTCCTTTTGCAGTGATCTTGAGGCATTTTCGATTATATCTTATAACTAATTAAGAAATAACACATGGACATTCAGCAACATCTAAGAATCTCTTGTTATGCAAAAACTAATTGTTTGCTATATTGCTTCTTATTAGATGTCTGCAAAATGTGATGTTTTTTCATGCAAAATTTATTTTTTTGCAAATAAGTTAATTTATTCATGGAACTTCGTTTTGCTATGATTAAAAGAATTAAATGCATTCGAAGCAGACTTATTATCTTTGTATATTTATTTTTACTTGAAGAAAATCAAACTTATTGTAGAAATTAAATCACCATTAACAATTTTGAAACTTTGATGCAAAGTAGTAAAAAAAATCAAGAATTGAAACAAATCTTGAATGAAATTTTAAATTGAATTTTATCATGCATTATGTTGCATTTCAGCAATTTATGTTTTATATAAACTAAAGTGAAATTTAAAAGTCCCCGTAGTTATGGATTTTATAACAATTCAACGAAAATGTGTGGATTGGTCTTGCAAACAGGTACACAAAGATGTGCAAATTGAAAATTCAAAAAATAATATTATTGCAATCAAAAATGATAAATGATAATAAGAAACCCTTGCAAAAATTTCGTACATATTTACAATGCACCCATATTATATTATTATTGATATTTATGCAGCCAATGCTTGACGCATTTTTATAAAAAAAATAAACAGTATAATTATTAATTATATTTTATAAGCTAAAATTTGTATATATTTTTATTCCTTTAAATAACAATCAAGATACTGCTAGCAATGACGTTAATAATATAGAACATGAATAAATACAGTAATAAAAAAAAATTTTTTAAAAATAAATTAATATATATACACCAGGAAAAAATCTTCGAAATATAAAAATTAATTGAGAACAGAGTTGTTGTCAAAAAATAGTTTCAAAATATGCTATATTTTGAAGCACTTCTCTTGTATATATTATTCTATTTATTGCACATATCATTTCGTTGTTACTGCATTTATTTAATTTTTTATATTATTATATTTCAGCTGAATGATGACACACATTTAGTACCGAAACCAATATAAATAAATAGTTATATTGTTTAACTATTATTTTGTTTCTGCATTGGCTGCAGAAATATGAATAATAAATATCAACTTCTAAAAAACTATCAAGAAATATGTATCCTTATGTATTTTTTGATAATCCATCATCGTCATTTAATTTTTAATTTTGTTGTATGAATATCCATCCAAGTCTAATCTTTACTATAAAAGAACATAAACAGAAAATTATCAGAATTTAAATTAGACGAATAAAAAACCGGCTTGTAATTCCACATAATCGCGCTTCGCAATTTAATGAAATCTTTCTTGTAAACATTATTAGTATGCATTACAATTTTTATTGCACTTTGCGAGGGCTTTACCGTCAATTATTACGTTTTAGCAATAAAGATATTAAATTTTAGGAGTTTATTTTAATGAATTTGATTCGGTATAAAACAAGGTATCATCACTTTTCGAACACACTTTGTGCGATTAATTTAAGATATATTTAGAGCTAGCATGAATTTATACTATGTATCTGATTCAGATTAAGTAATTTTTGAAATATTTGTATTTTAAAATTTATATAAAACACTTTCTGACATTATTATTAACGTAGAAATATAAATTGTCACATGTTTTTTAAAATTGCGATTTAAAATAAAATATAGGCACTTTTAAAATTGAATTTCGTGGCTTATAGTGACCTATGTTGGTATACTTTAGAAATATAAGCATATAGGCTCAAAAAACATCCAATGATTTTGACAATAAGTAAAATTTTGTAACTACTAGTAATTTGTTTTGAAACACAATACCATAAACCGTTATGATAAGAAGTATTGCCCCCTTGACTAGCTTGATATCAAGCAGTGATGTTATAAGATTGCAATTATATTGACATTTTTGAAAAAAAATTTCTTTGAAAAAATTAGATTTTGAGAGAAACTATAAACTTTTGACAAAGTTATTGAAAAATAATTCTAGTTAATAAACCTTGCATACAGGTTTATGATACAAATCCTAAAATTTACTAATAAACTTTTTTTATTGACTTTTTAATGATGTTTATAGGCAGCAACTCAGACGGTTGTCCTATCTCTATGTGCTGAATTTATTATACCAATTTCTGTAATACAAATTTTAGACAAATTTTTATTTATGCAGCAATTTCGAGTATGAGCTATTTATTACTTGGAGGAAACATATTGCTATAATATATTTTCGAGTGAAAACAGAAACTTACTGCTGCTTGACATCAGGCTGTCCGAGATGGGTATCAAACTGAAACCTCTGATTCAAAATTCATAGCTCTAACTACTAAACAACGGGAAAGCAACTAGTATAACATACAAATATTGCTTTGACGAAAGAAAATCTTACCGTTAGTTTCCACATTTGCCTGACCAGATAAGCTTTCTGTATTTTATTTTTTGAAATCCTACCACGCACTACATTATTTTTTTACTGTTCA
>NW_020536214.1:0-18695 GCF_003426905.1 Ctenocephalides felis | reverse complement strand
TTCCCTCCCTGTATCGATGCAACACAATTTTGTTGCTGTTGCACTATTGTCTTCTGTTGGATATGAATATGAACCAATAGCATTTGATAAATTGGAATATCCTTTAATAGCAAAATCCAAAGTTTCATAAAATCATCTATTTCATATACTGCGAGGGGACCTTCACCAGGAGGATAGCTGTTACTTTCCATTGAAGTCTCCCAACCTCGTAGAAACAAGTGTGAGAATGTGACTCGATTGTCATATGTGTAATTAACGTGATTATATCGCGAATGAGCAAATAAACACAACTGCATAGTGACTAGTATAATTTTAATGACTTGCACTACAAATTTATAAGGAAATCTTCTTTTGGCATACCACTTTTCAATCGGATTCATGAAAAAAATTGAAGTTTACGCCGCATTCTTTCTTCTGATAATGAAGATAAAGATTGTGTTGTGCTATACACTGTAGGTGTAGTAAATTGGGTATCATTTTGGTGAACATCACAATTTTTCTTCTTTCAAACATGGTGAAAAGGGAATCACCTCTTCATCACTTTCACAGCATGAATTTTGTTCTAGAAGTGAAGATGCACTATCCATTTTTTGGATTAAAATATTTATTAACTTGGTTGAAATTTATTGCGCGTTAATTTAGATATTGTCACATAATTATCTTGTGTGCCTTTTTACACAGCTGATCATTTTTATTTTGACAGCTACTTTGTCAGACCAATCATGTTGATAGTTGACAATGAAATATAACATGGCGACATCTATTGTACAGTAGTACAAATTAATGTATCACGTGCAAATTGTAAATAACTATTGTACAATATGTCACAAAGTCGATAGATATTTACCGGGATGCATTGGTATATTACTAATGCATTAATATAGTTAATTTTAAAAATGTTTGACATTTAAATAGAGTAAATTGTCCTGGAGTTTATTTTAGAAAGTTACACAATTTATTCCGATTTTTCGACTCAAAGCAAACAATGGTGAATTCAACTAACTCTGTTATCAAAGTTAAATGGCGTAATGATTTGAACTTTTATATTACACCTCAAGACATCTTGTATGAGGACGATAATGCGAAAGTTATTAGAGACAAATATCCTAAAGCTAACATCATTATTTAATTCTGCCACTATCACCGATCGCTTCTATATATGATGTATGCAAGAACCTATTTATCTATTGTATCTAATAATAATCATATTAATTTATTTTAGTTGAACTCATCACACATTGAATTGCTATGCAATTTACATAAGACAGCAAATCGTATCATTACAATGACAAATTTACCAAGAGAGTATTTTAAAGTAGGATACCATGCACTTCCTTCAATGACGCCAATACATTTACATGTCATATCGAAAGATTTTATCTGACAGCCTGAAAACTAAAATTCACTGGAATAGTTATAACACAGACTTTTCATATTCTCTGAAGGTAAGTATTCGCAGATCATATCATCTAAATTACTTTACTTATAAATGTTGAAATCTTGTTTACTTTTTCAGATGCAATTAAAATTCTTACAGAAAAGGAACATTATCAAGTTTGAAAAACATAAATGCAGATATAGTAAAAAAGTAGATCTGAAATGTAACACATGTCAAGAAATATTTCCTACAATGCCATCATTAAAACGTCATCTTTTACAACATCAATATCTCTATACCGAAAGTAACTCTGTTACATCATAGAAGTGTAATTGTTTTTATGAATGATTGACTACGTACATATAGATTTTAATTTTTAATCATAAACCATATATCATTTTAACTATTTACATTTGGTGAAGTTTTTTGATAGTTGCTAAGTAGAAATTAATCTATGTAAACTTATTATTAATATTTTTGATAGGTTTTTGTATGTTTTTTACCAATATATTATTTATTTTTTATCATTATATTATTCTAATTTATTTATTGTTTGATTTTTATACTTTCAGATTTTTGAAGCAGATAAAATTTATTGTTAGGTGCATAAATTGTATTATAAAATAAGTTTCATAAATATTATACATTTGTGTAGATTAAAATTATTAACACTTGCGGGCTTGTGATAAAATACTGTAAACAAATCATCAGAATTGTTCTTAGATTCTATTCTTGAAAACGTTATGTGTGATTATAAATACTTGATACCATTATCAAGTTTATATTAATTGAATTAATTATTAATATTAAATTTCAAATAGCTTTATTAAATAATTTATTGATCTTTTGTCTGTATTAAAGATCTGATACCTATAAATAATATGTTTTCAGCATTTGAAAATTTTGTGGTAATAATTAGTTTTTATAATAATGAAAAAATATAAATAAATAATAAAAAATAATACATTTGAATAATTAATTTAGTTATATTTATTATTATAATTAAATTTAAATAATGAATAAATTTTTTTTTGTTACGTTTGCCACCTGATTTTAAATGACCAAGTTAATGTTAGTTAGTTAGTTGCACTTGCAGTAACTGCTGCACGCGGGAATCTAGTAAGAAGTAAACAACGTCGAAAGAAGGTTGGAAGTAAAAGATAAAGTTCAATCTAATCTAATTTTTATACAACTGTGATTTGTGTTTTAAATTTGATTAAATTGCATTATGTACAAGTTATATAGACAACACATCGAAATTGTTAATGTGAAAGTTTCTTTTTAATGACTATTTTAAGTTAGGTTCAGGTTCAGTGTGTATCATGACATTTTGTATTTAAATTGTGAAATGTGATAGCTGGAAAAGGAAATCCTGTTGCGGTAAGTTTAATTTTAATTACTATGTATTGACTATTAATAAATTTATTGATCTTGCTTTGGACTAAAGTATGAAAAATCAACGTGTTTCTCATTTTCACGATACTGTACATCCACTCGTCTCGAAATGTTAATCCTTAAATGATATTTTAAAAGAGCCTATTAGGATGGACTCTTAATAATTTCTTAAAAGTGTAAAACATTAGATTATTATTTATATCTGTTACATATATTCATTTACTGAGTAGTATACATTTTTCGGCTTTGCTGTCATTTATTACGATGTCGCATACAAAATGCGGGAAGTTTTCAAATACAAGCGGCCATTTTAAATAAAAAAACATCTTTATTTCGCACTTCGAACAATTTATTTTGTTTTTATAACATATATAAGAATTTTAAATGTAAATTTTTACAGAAATATATATTTATCAATATATCTATCAAATATATAACGTAATACATGGATTTCCTTAATTTTAAAAAAATACAGTAACAAATTTATATTATCACAATAAAATTATGGTATTTTTTTGACAATAAGATACAAATTTTTCAAAATTACAAATACAAGTTTGACGTAGGAAAATTATATTTTCTCAATTACATATTCATACTTTTTTAACAGTCTTGAACTATTTTGGTTTTATTACTGCATTCGATTATATGTAGAAGCATTTTGTGTGTTGGGAAATAGTATTGATTGTTGTTTTTATTATTGTAGTTTATAATTAATTAATTATTTGTTTCACATTAAATTAATTATATCGTTAGGTTGAGAATTATCAACACCTAGATATTAATTTCCGAAAGCATCTAAAACTGTTCAATAATGAAATGGTATTTACCATATCACAAATCTCATATTATAAATAATGTGGAAGAATTAATCAATTATAATAAATTATAAAACTTTATTAAAATTGATATTCTGTGCACAAATGGTCATTTCACAAAATTCTCGACAAAACAAGCAGATATCAATATTATAACATAAAACGTCAAATTAGATGATCAGATGATTAGGTGCATTTGCACAACTTTTCTCAAAGATATAAGAAATTCATTGCTTTCTTTCCAAAGTGCAATTAGAATGATCTACACATTTGTTAAATATTGTATGTATTTTTACTTAAAATAATCATTGTCTAAGTACTGATTTAAATTTATCATCATTGTATCAGTATACTGAGTTTGAATGAATGGAAACAATCAGAAGATTTAGCTCACAGTTTATATTAGACATAGAAAAAAACTGCTCAAAAAATCATTTAACAGCTTAGCTTTGCCTTTCTCGATTTAAGTAACCCAGAACTAAAATATCCAAAATAATTCTGTGAAAGTAACGACTTTCGGGTAATAATATCACTATAGTTTACTCAGGGTGTGCACCGACATAACACATTAAATATTCCATACATATTGTCTGAATACCTAAAAGATAACGCGTGTAATAAGATGGATAACAAAGATAATCTTCATGAAATTACTAAAATCATACTAAAATTACATTTTATTCTAAAAATGTACACCCAGTTATGCGGGTCTTTGACTATCTGCACCATTTATCCTAGCAATTAGTCGAGTGGACAGCTTCATAATTTGCAATCCCTTGATGTTATGCATACCTGCTACCCCAACTGGTGCTAGTTTTATGTATTTTGGAAGTATTCAAATTAAATAAACTATTAATAGCAAATGTACTTCAATATCCATCTCAGTATATAAGTACCTTACACCTTCAATATTTAATAGATTTTTCTTATATAAATTCATCAGCGTATCAGGTAAAATTTGTGTCAGCATCAAAGAGAGTCGCATTGATCAAAGCTGTTGTAGCGCTTACTGTTGTTGTAGAAAATTCGGTTGTCGCCAGAGTAGACGTTGGTACGAATAAAATTGACATCAAAGTTGAAAATGCAGTCGTGGTGATGTTAATTTGGGGGCATCCGTGGGCTTAAAAGGCGGTATCACCGGGCACGGGTTGGTCAATTGAGGACCCAGCAGGGAGTGAAGTAGATAGCGACCAGCGAACCACCGGTTAAACCTATGTTGTAGGACAGCGTCATGATGTTACCTTTAATAAAAAATAAGGGTTACATTTTATATTGCGAGTAACCTAATTATTTAACCAGTTAAATGTGGCGCCAAAGGTGCGTCGTCAGAATTGTCTAATGAGGAGGGTACTCGTAAATCACTGTATGGTTAATGATGTACTAATAAGTTTGTAGATTTTTCGAATTAATTCAGAGTACACTGATGAAGACAAGTTCAATTGCTTCAACGAGCAATATAAACCTGATATTTAATTTGAAAAATTTTAGTAGGAATAGAAAGATATCAGTCTATAGAAAAATCCTTATTTTGAAGAGAATATTCAATCAATGTCAGTTTGAAATGAAAACTGTTAAAAACTGCCTACAAAGAGAATTTAAGAAGTTCTTGTAGTCATCTGTGAAATTCTATTGGGTTGTTCGAAAAGTAACTTCGTTTTTTATAGATATTTTGATACGTAAGTTTCGTACAATAAACAAATACTTCAATTATTATGTATTGGCAGTTTTGATCGAACATTTTTTGTCTTATTTCTGGTATTAGCACAATTTGGAGAACATAATTTTTTTTGTCATTATTTAAAAAAAAAACTGATCAAAGTGCTTTTTTGGTATGCTGATTGAGGTAAAGGTTTTACCGCCCTAAAAATTATTTTAGTGGCTGGAACAAATAATGATCCGATGATGGCAGGTCTGAAGAATATGATAAACGTGTCATTGAGTCCCATTCAAGCTACAAAAGCTTTTGGCGATTGACTAAACTTATATGAGGTCTTGCGTCCTTTTGATGCAGGACTATACCTTGCTTGTGGGTTTATTCTGACCTTTTCTATTGAAGTATATCATTTAGTTTATCCAGTTGATGACATAAGACATTCAAATTAACCGTTATGTTATACTGGAAAAGTTGAAAAATGAACAACTCTTTAAAATCTTACCAAACATACATCATAACATTTTTCTGTCAAATTTCGGCTTTGCACTTGTCTTGAGCAGTATCTTCTTTTCTGTTTCATGGGCAATTGCGTGTATTGCATTCTTTACATTTCATTTGAAATTCCTAGTGACAATTCGCTTTAAAACCTGATAATTTTCAAGACTTTTCAGAGGCGAATCGCTAACGCCAGTGCGATGGCACACGTTTCTTTCTTGATAACCATACATTGAGTTTTGAGGAAATCCCAGACCTTTTCAGTGGTCATGAACTGTTAAATTTGATAAATTTTTACTCAATGGAATCTCATGTATTGTTATTTGTCGGTTTGCTTCCACTAATGCCTTTCTCGCGTCTTTGTTAGCTTCAACCGTACTTCTTGGACTTGGTGCATATTGGACATCAAAATACCAAGAATGAAATTTAGCAAACCAATTTTGCCACTGCCGTACTATCAACACGTCATTTCCGTGCATATCGATCAATTTAATTTTGACTTAAACAGTTTTTTTACCTTTTCTATAGCAAAAGAGTAAAATATGTCGAAAATACTGCTTAATTCTTTTCGTATTCAAAGTGGCACCATCCAAAAACTACTGCATGTAATAGATTAGAATTTTTTACACACAAGTCTTAAAATATAAGTTTTCAAATCATATAATAATTATAGGGTTTAAGTGTGATGTTAGGTTCAAAAAAATATAGTTAAATTCTGGTGGTAAAAAACGAAGTGACTTTCCGAACAACCTTATATAATAACTATATTTGACCTATGTTTTCTTATCCAATAATTAGTTTCAATATGCAACTAGTATATTCTTCAATGCATACCTGTGATTTCCCTGAACTCTTGAGGAACTCTTTGTGGCGCCTGTATCATTGGAACAGATCCTACCATGCCATTAGTAATTCCTAATAACGACGATAGTATTAAAGAGTACCCTTCCGCTGTAAAAAAAATAATAAATTTAAAGATTGCATATTAAATGTACATTTATTATAGTTTATATTTTATTTTATGTTATTGTTTATTATTATTACTAGGTGTTAAATTAATTAGCAGTTGTAACAAATATTGAAAAAAAAAATATTTAAAAAATGCATATTATTACCGGCTAGTATAGGATGCGCTCTTGGGGATGCGCACAATATAAACAGTGGCACTAAAAGCATTCGTAAAGCTGATACCATAATCAGTTGGCGCCTCGACCACTCGTAAGGAATAGATGCCAAAATCTGTAATTGATAAATAAATTAATTCATGATTTAATTTGGCGCCAAGATAATTGTTTGTAAAAACTACTGGTATTTTGGGTAAACATTAAAGCATTAAATAGTTTAATAAAAGAAACTAATGCATATACACATACTAATGTAAATTATTGAACTAAGTATATATACCTTTCCTATCAGATCCGATAGATTAAATACGGTCATTAGCATTACAGGCATCCACGATCCCAATCGACAACTAACTATTTCAGTTTCTATGCCTGGATATAAGCATAAAGTGACAAAATATGCTAATGATATTGTCACCATATAAGGATAAACGCAGCCGGCTACTCGCCATCTTATACTTATTGCACCTGAAAAAAAATTCAAATAAATATTATGTGGGTTTCATACTTTCATAAAATTCAATTCTACTTTGTCCTTAACTCAAGACAATTGTTCTCAACTCAGTTCAGGGTTTCGCGAAGATAAATCGTACATAGTTCCGAAACGTTGATATAAAATGATATTTAAAAAAAAAAACTTTTGTTTTTTTATTATCATTGTTCGAAACTCAAAACAATATAGAATTGTATGACCAAGGTTATGAATATGACTTAAAACTTTTTTAAAGTGGCATATCAACTTTTATTTCTAAAAAATAAGTAGAATAAACAATTTTAAAAATATTTGCTGAAAAATAAAATTGAAATTTGAAAATATTATTTAAAAAAAAATTTCAACATCCCTTGTGGGGATCGAACCCACGACCTTTGGATTAGAAGTCCAACGCGCTATCCGCTGCGCCAAAGGGACTATGGTGGGGGCATCTAAATTTTGCTTCTTTCCGTATGTGTACGAGTTATATGAGATAATTATAGTTATTTGGACGTCTTTTTCGCAATAAGTATTCATTTGTTTTATTATGCTTCGAACACATATTTGTATTAAAATTTAATAAATATTTGAAAATTGATATGATTCATTTGAATTGCATTGTGATAGACTCATAATTTAGTTCTTTTATTATGTTGCGTATGTATTTTTATAAATTTGAAGTATTTCAAGCCTATCAATAGCTAGTTGTAAGTTGGGTTTTGACTTAAGGCAAGTTGCAAAAGCTTACTGATGTGTTTGAATAATCGACATCAGTAAAAACTTTCAACATTGTGGCGATAATGTAGCACGGCTCATTATTATTTCAAAATTTAAGAAAATATTATTATTAAATCACTTTTCGTGGGTTCGTAATATTTTAAGATGTTTGTTAAGACCATGAAGTGTATCTTTAAAGTTTTATCAAAAACATTGAAACAAAAGCGATCTATCTTTACTAACTAATCAGAACGATTCCCAACTAATATTGTTCGAACAGTTTTTGAATTTCGAAAATCGGTTTAGAATTTTTATTTTGTTTCACTAAAACTAAGTTGATCATACGTCCAGGTTTGGTCAGGACAGTCCCGGATTTTCACCTTGTATCCCGGGTTTTTAAAAAGCATAGGTCTAAATCGATTCTTCGCTCTTACTTGATAATAAAACTACAACTACCCAGCAAATATCTGAAAATATGTACAACTAGTATGCTCAAATGAAAAAGGCGTATTAAAATAGCCTCTAACATTCATAATTTTGAACTGTCGTCTTTTAATTTTACGAAAACTAACAAAAATTATGAAAATGAACGTCTTGACTGCCTGAAATAACGCAAATGATTGTGTTAATTATGGTTTTAAGTATGGAAAAAATTGAACAAAATTTTATAATAAGTTTGAAAGCTGCAAAAACAAATCAGATAAAATATAACATATAATCGAATAATATAATTCTTAGTCAATAATTCTGATTTAAAAAAATACTCGGCGGATTTTTATTGAATTCTTAAATAGTATTTAAGAATTCAATAGTACTTAAAAATCATATTAATTTTTTTAGCATTTACTCCCTTCCCCCGTCCCGGTTTTGACTTGAAAAAATATGGTCACTTTTCTAAAATGCGAAATAAATATTTTCTGCTATTTTCTGCTAGTTGTAAAGAAACGGCTCAGCCGATTGTGTTGCAAAGCTTATGAACGCGGGTCCTTATCAATCTTCATCAAATTCTTTCAATATTTGAAATCAATGCAAATGTTTTGCAGAAAACGTCGACAAAAAGTAAATCTTCGGCTTTGCGCAATTTTTTCCAAATTCAGTGTCAAACGAAATCTACTGTAGTCCAGTGTCTTTCAAATCGAGCAAATTTTATTGTTTGTTACTAAAAATGGTATTGCTGAATTATTCAACTCACGTTTGATGCCGCCACATCTGGACGCCCCACGTATCACTACGTCTTCTACCTTGAAAGCCTTAGTATTACTTCTGCGCGTTTCAAAACCAGTCGGCGATCTTCCATCATTTGTAGTAGCACCTACCGCACTAAGGTCATAAGCATTATTGCTAAGATCATACACTGGATTAGAAAAACTAAAGGATGTATATTTATTAGTAGTCTGGTTTGTAGTTGTTTGTAGAACAGGCGGTGTATTTAGTGGTTCATCCACAAAACCATTTGCATCTTCACTTTGACTCACACCAGCAGCTGTCGATACTGGTGGAGGGCTTGTTTGGATTTTTAGGACTCCATAACGTATGTGATCTTGATCGCCGTTTTCCATCTACAAAGGAATTGTAGGAATCATTAATTTCATGATTTATTTTTTTTTAATTCATTTTTGTTATACAAACACCATAACCAAAAAGGTTTTCCAATTCAAATATGAAAATATATTTAGTTTTTGAATTAAAATGGAATAACTTTTATATTTCTTACCAGTCCCATGTCCTCATTCGGCTCCAAAACGATTCTTGATCTCTCTTGACATAGACTTATATAAAAATTAACAAAAGCCGTGTCTTTTATCACTTGATATAATAAGCAACTGATGCCAACTAACATTATAGAAAGAAGAAAGAATATTATTGTATTTTGACGTTCATCTGACAACAGCAGCTTAGTGAAAATTCTGTTCAGCGACACCCAAAATCCTGCTGCACCTGTAATCGATATAATTCATAATATTTTATCGAATTGAATACTTTAATTTTGTATAAATTAGAAATTGAAATATAATAATGAAGTCTTCGAGCGAATTTAAGTCGATGACGCGTCGTTATACTAATGATGACCATTGCATGTGCCATCGATTTGCTATTTTACATATACTTGAGAGTGTAACACTAATGTGTATAGTAAACTTTGCTTAAAGCTACATAAGGATACGAGCCACGAAAATAAAAATTGAAAATTGAATGTCTAAAAATATAATCCTTCAGCCATTTCTCGAAACGGGAAGTTTTACGGATTGAATGGAATGGTTATTTTATTGTTAGTACTATATTTTCTCTACTGGGATGGAGTAGATCGTTGTATAGTATGTCTAAGTACTTCCGCGGTGTTACTCTTCAAACAGCAATAACAAAACAGATATATTATGGCCATCTTTAAGCAATTTGTTTTTAAAATCCAATATGTATCTATAACTCTAAATATAACTTACTTTCACCAGCCATGACTGCCTGTGTATAGCGACTGGGTAGCATGCTGGTGAATCCATAAAGACTACTTTGTTGCACTGTGCAACCCACTGCAACAATTGCCACTGCTGATAGATTGACAGCATATGACATTGATTCGCTGAAGACTTCCCAACCGATCTCACAAAATGCCACAAATAACAATGTCAGCAGTGAGAGGATGTACCCTTAATAGAAAAAACATTATAGATACTCCACCATTTGAAAAATTAGAAATTTGTGTAATGCCTGTATTATCATACTATTGCAATCAATTAAGTTTTCTCAAATATTCGATTGATAATCTCATACACAATCATTAAGTCCAAAAACTACAACTATACATTGTTTTTCACAAAACTTATTAAATATGATGACATATGAGAATGAGCGCATTGGCGCTTATTTTAAGTTGATATTTTCTACTACTCTATCATTTATCAATTAAAGTTTATTGCATTGATTCAAAACATTTAAGCTCTAGCAAATAGTTGTTTATACTAAATTTTATCCAACTTACCGAAAGTAATCCTCGTATTGAGAGAGCACGTTTCCACTAAAATATTGTTAACTAGCACCGCACAAAATGCTACAACTATATACACTATTGACATATCAAAAACTACTGTACTGTCCGGATATCGAGCAGAAAAATAATCAGCCGCCATAATAAAACTGAAATAAAAAAATCTTATTATATTTCTATTCCTCTAGTTGGTCTCACATTTTATTATTGATTATCTGTCTATGTTGGCTATTATCTAATGAATATCAGTCTTATATCGTAACAGAAACATAATCGAATAAAGAATAAATAATAGTTTAATAATTATTCTAACAAAAGCAATTATTGTATATACTTAAAATAAAAATTCGATTATTTATGATTATCTAATTTTGTTTGGTACTGCATATTTATATTATTGGCTGAGTGATGTAATTTTGTTTTCATTGTTAATAATCAAGACGGAGAACTAATAATAAAATTAATAGCATACGTGATTTTATAATCTACATTTTATATTATTATCAAAATTATAATTTTTTATGTTATTAATATAACTGCATATGTTCGGTAAGATCGCAATTGTGCAAATATACTCATATAGCATAAAACAAGCAAATTTTATCAAATTTTAGAATCAACATACAGATACATATCTGAGATATAAAGACTCTTTCGTAAAATTAGATAAGTAAAATTTAATTAAATTAGATACAGTGGTAACTCGTCTTACGAGTGACCCGACTTAAGAGTGTTTCGAGATATGAGCCGCCAAAAGACAGATTCGTTGCTTTGAGATACGAGCTTTGAGCGAGTAAGAATTTTTTAAAAGATCGTTAACCTCATAATGAAAATATGAAAAATTTCATCAGATGTAGCAATGATTTTTTACTATAAGAAATATTTTGGCTGTTTTACGATAAATTTATTATATATTCATATTAATTGTGTAGTAACTACGCGAATATATCAAGGATTATTTTTAACATTTGAAACTATACATTAATAGTGATTGTACGGTTATATATGTTGAGTTCGCTTCTTTTGGTTTTTGTACATTTACAAAATATTATGCACTTTTACAAACGTGGGTTCAAGGAAAGTGCCATGTATCTTGAATTAAAATGTGAAATTATTGAAAAATATGAGGATGACGAGGATGTACCACCACAGATATGGACTGTGTTCAAACTGGAGTTGATAAAGGGTATAAATCCAGCTTAGAGCCTTACAATAATTTATAAGCAGCTTTCTGAGCTTTAAAAGTTTGTGGGTAAAAATCGCTCTGAAAAAGTTGCGACAGTTCGAACATGAGATTTGTTCAACGAAACATGTCTAACTCATTTTCGCAATATCATGTCTGGACAGGGAAAAACAATAATTTAATTAATATATAGTAAATTTATTTTTATTATTCAAAAAACTTAACAGAAACCACAGTGTTGGAACGAATTAATAGCATTTTAATGTATTTATATGAAAAAAGTGCTTCGACATACGAGCGTGGTTACGGGACGAATTGAACTCGTATGTTGAAGTACCACTGCATACCTCAATTTCTTGTAGATCGGGAGATCCCTTATTCTCGAAACGTGGAAAATATTTATATAAGGAAAATTATATAAATATTTTTTTAAAAAAAAAAGAAGGATTAATGTTCAGAAAAATAAGATCATAAATAATATCAGTCATCCATACTCTCCGATGTATTTATCTTTTGACGCTTTTATCATTTTTTTATAAAACTATAATTAATAAATCAAGGGAACTTATAACTTTTCAGCAAAATTTAAGCAGTTTTCTTTCAATCTATGTAACTATATTATGTATATTATTAACAATAATTTTATTCTTCATCTAATTCATATATTTTTGATCCTATTACCAACTGTTTTCGTACCTATTATAGGGCAATAAAAACCCAACACCCGCCAAGACCAATGCGAAGTATATGCCATTGTGCTTATCAACTGGCGGTGTAATATTTGCATCTCGAAAGCAATTTTGTCCACTATTATTGTGCTTCCTTCTATGAGTTTTCAGTTGGACATATGCCGTATTTAAACTGTCGGCGTCGCCATTCACAGAACCCATGTTGATAAATATTTAATAAACTATATAATCAAACAGACAACAAAAATACATTAATCACTTCTATTTTACATCACAGAATTTTTAGTCTTCAATGGTTAACATTCTTTATTCTTTATTGTTTGGTCATTTTAATATTTTCTGGTCATTTCATGTCTTTATGATGTACAGTTTTACAATGATATAAATTGAAGACAAAACTGTATTGATTCCGGAATACGCATGCGCTCGGAGATACACCCCATTGTGAATTTATGTCGTATTGAAATATGACCACCATTAGCAATTTAAAAATAACTAATGCCGCATATGTGAAAACTAATTTATGTTTTCGAATTTGACTTGAATTGCATAATATTTTGCACAAAAAGTCACATAAATAAAAAATGATATTTTGTTTCAATCAACGCAGAAAAGAATAATAGTGTGTATGGCATCGTGCATTAAGGCAAATTTCTGGAACTGCCAGTACCAATTTTTTTTTTAAATTAAATTTCCTTTTTTAATCATTGATTTTTGAGGAATTTTAAATTTTTGAAAAAAATGACTTGAAAAATAAAACTTATTTTTTTTAAATATTTTGGAAATATTGAACTTTTTTTTTCAAAGCAATCGCACTGCTTTACCTGCATAGAGATGACATATCGAAGCGCGTAAGCGCCGCGTCGCGGTCTAACGCACAAACGATGTTACGGAACCCATAGAAATGTAAACAAAATTGATAATATAACTATTAAAATCTCTATAAAATATCTTATAATTAGATAGAAAGATATAGATCTCGGAAACCGCTAGACCTGCCTTCTCAAACATTTAATCAGTTCTTCATCTTAAAGTAAAAAATCGTAAAATAAGAATAATTAAAATCAGACACTCCGTTCTCTTAAAAACTAAGTTACCGTTTTTCTATTATCAAGATGGGACAGACATTTTCGTTCATTTGGTGGCACCTACTAAAATTGGTTAAAAGATCTAACAATATTCTACCATTTTACGGATAACAATTAAGTACAACTTTTATCTTTTCATACCACTCAAATGTAAATGCATAAATATTAATAGAATTACTTCCATTGATATTTAGGTGACGCCGTAATTTTGCGCCTAAAACAGGAAAGAGTTGCTCTCACTATGGCCGTGTGCGTCACAGGCGAGGCTTGGCGCGTGATCTTGTACCAGTGTGCCCCCATGCCCCTTTCACTTGTATTTTGAAATAAAAAGATTTATACACGCTTAATTAATGAGTGTTAAATAGAGTGTCCGGTGCTTGGTGCCGACCGGCGTTGCGGGACTTCCCCCTATAACTTGCCCTACGGTAAGTTAACAAGAAAGATTTTTTACTTATGCATCTTTTATTGTTTACTGTATCTACATAGTATAGATCAGTTTTTTTCTATTTTTTCAAATCGTTTTCGAATATAAAAATCAAATAAATTTTCATTTACAAATTCCAGGATTTCCTTCTTTTCTGTAATGTGGCCACTTTCTTATCTCTTGTACTAGAATATTTCCTGGTGGAATTCCTGACATGAGATCACAATATCCAACCAAGCTATAATTGCTTGCAAGCCATCCTGATGTTACACCTTCCACCAGTAACCGTTTAGTACAACTTACCTGGTGGCTAGTTGGCGAATCGTGAATGGGGAACGTGTCATGATATTTACCTGAATAAAAGAAATATTCAGGTTAATAGATAAAGAATTTATGCAGAAAATATTAAAGCATTGGGCAAAATCCTTAGTTTAAAATAATAT
Organism: Ctenocephalides felis; assembly: GCF_003426905.1. Classification (NCBI taxonomy): domain Eukaryota; kingdom Metazoa; phylum Arthropoda; class Insecta; order Siphonaptera; family Pulicidae; genus Ctenocephalides; species Ctenocephalides felis. Next base: position 3,832 of record NW_020536214.1, on the reverse strand, counting down.
ATTCAGTTTTGATAACAAAGTTCACATATAGAATCATTAGTAACTACTATTTATCCCACGCGCAAATGAATTATTTTTCAAAATTATTTTTTCAAAAATTTGATAACAAAGTTTGCATTAATAATATTGATTTATCAGTAACTACTATTCTATCCTCACGCATATGAATTATTTTTCAAAAATTTTATTAGAAGCATATTTTATATAAAACAGTACTATAGAGGTAAATATATCAGAATTTAAACGTGTGCTTTTTTAAATGCCCCGACAAAATGATTTCAACCAATTTTTCTCATCAATATAGCTACGACATATTGCATGAACCATTACACTAACAACTTAGTTAAATCGATATATAATATATCTTAGGATTTATTGCTTAATGGGCAAATAATTTTATTATACCTATAAATGCTATTCCGACGCTTTGGCTATTGAATCCAAAAGTGTGAGCTCCTCTTTTACCCCAACCTCTTCCTTCATATATGAGTCCATCGCCGCCCACCAAGAAATTATATCTGAAAATATATGAAATATTAAACATAAAAAACTTAATATATTATCTTCTAAAAATAATAGTAGTTTTTATTGCATCAATCTTTTTCATACCAGTTCATAAAATAATACTAAATTTTTTTTCAAGTTCAATAGATTGACTGAAAATGTCTTCTATATTTATAGCAGCTCTTAGATTTTTTTGGAATTTTAAAGTTGTGTAATGATGCATATAATATTTTATGCTACTAATGGCTTATTATGAAGCAACTATTGATTGTTTTAATCTAGTTGTGATGAAAAATTATTGAAAGGCAACAATGAGTGTTTTTTTTCTAAATGTGATTCTATTTTTATTATAATCATTAAGTTACTAAATTTAACTACTATCAAGAATATCATTAATGTCTTACCCTATATCATCAAATCCTAAAACATCAACATGATAATTGCGAATTGATTTGACTACTTCCTTGCATTCTTGCGAATTTTTGCAAGATTGTGATACTGTATGCAATATTATAGCCAAAGGTGCTTCGCCCTCTAAATCTTCTACCTCTGAATTCAAGGGAGCTGAGGTCCAAGCACTTCGAGGTATTACACAGTTCTGCAATTCTGAAAATAGTGAGAATAGTTGTGTACTTATATTTTGTTAATGCAAAAAGTAATAAAGCTATGGCTTGTTTTTATTATTAATTTGATATGGCCAATACCTTTTTGCGAAGAACTTACCATTATCAAGTGTCTGATGACTGCTTACTGCAATAGCCATCAGAACTATTAAAATAGGAAATAGGTAATGTCCCATTATGACTAAAGCTTGTAAGCTTTCAATATGTCTGCAATAAATTGTAATTAATATTGTACAATTTAATTTGTTCTCTTGGTGATCATCTAAATTTATGCACACTGGTTATATGTGTATGTATGTATGTATATATGTATATACATATATGCATACATACATATATTAGGAAGAATATAAATACATATGTATGTATTTGTATGTATGTTTGTATATAATCACTTACATTCTTCAAGATAATAAATTAAAAAAACTATAAGAACTAAAATTATGTTAAATTTTAATGCTATCATCAAAAAGGGGAATCCTTCAATAAAAATTATAAACAGAAATAAATAATAATGAGTACTTAATAAGCATTTGAATTGATAAAATGTAGATTTCAAAAAGCTATTGAAAGTGGCTTGAATTTTTCAACAAGTTAATTGCACTTTCATTCTTACGTCCGTCGTTAAAGTGGTTATCTTATTATACTAATGAAATTTGGAATGATTTTATAATTATCATTATAGGCTTACATATTTTTACATACGAATTTAATATTGCGATTTTTCAAATTCTTTCAAAATTCAGAGTTGCTTCGTAATTGCCAACTAATATATGTTATTTCTGAAATTTTAGAAACTATTTGGTATTTTGTGGTTTTCGTTTCCATTAAAAAGTCTTAATGAAAATTGCTGGGATAAATTCATCGTAATTAACAATTGTGATTTTTTTTTAAATTTTAAAGATTTGCACACCATTCGTTGCTTTTCATTTTTTGCCACATCTCAGAGAACATACTTGTAATAGTAAAAATACAACTAAGACTTCACTAATGTACTTTTTAAATAGCTAATTTTAAATTCATGATGGCAAAAATTTACCCACACGATATTCCGTATATAACAATAATATAGAAAGTGTCGTTTCACTGAAAGAACAGATAAAAAATAAAACAATGTCTCGGTTTTTGAAGCTATATTTTAAATAAATGATATTTACTAAACAATTATTACCTTGTAATAAAGTGTATTTTAAAATTAATGTTCATTAATTAACTAGTATTTACAATTGTATTTTATAAATGTGCTTGATTGCCTATTAAACACATGTTCCAGGGTTTCCTTCTTTCCTATAATGTGGCCAAGTCCTGATCTCTTTAAGTAGAACATTTCCAGGTGGTATCCCGACAAGGAGATCACAGTATCCTACAAGGCTATAATTACTTGCAAGCCATCCCAATTTGACGCCTTCTTCCAGCAAGTTTTGCGTACAGCGAACTTGATCCGGAGTTGGTGTGTCATAGTAAGGATACGTATCGTGATATTTACCTATATTTTAACATAATAAATCTTGATTAATATGGATTATAAATCCAAAATTGTGGCGAGCATAGCTCAATTAGTAGCGTGTTCGACTCACGTGGAAGCTTTAGATCGAATCCTGTCATTGACTTAGAATTTAAGAAAAAATATATATAGAGTTAATTTGAAATTAAATAGAATTGGATTTGTCAAGTAGAATTTAAATAAAAATTAGGAGTAAGAATAGAAATTACAGAATTTGAATAGCTGAGTTGTATCAGAAGAAGAAGAAGAAAAAAAAAAAGAACTCTGAGATTAAGAAGAATGAAGAAATAAAATGGAAAGGAAGATAGGAGTTGAATAGAATTAAGAATGAAAAAGTCAAAATTGAAGAAAATAATTGAAAGTCATTGAAATATCTGGTTTGAAGAAAAAAAATAAGAATGAAAATATAGAATAGGATGTATAAGATTGAATATAATATAAAAAATAGTATATAATAAAATAAGACATTGTAGATGACTCAGAGTAAGCGAGGCCAAATAAAATTAAAATCCTAAATTAAAAATTACAAAAAATATATACCTATAAAACCTATTCCAACACTTTTTTTATTATAACCCTTTGCATATGCCCCTTCTTTGCCCCAACCTCGACCTTCATATATGTATCCGTCACCGCCGACCAAGAAGTTATATCTGAAAATATGGTATAAAAAAGAAGAGTTCTAAACAATTTCTTAAGGGTATATTCAGTAGTTCAGCGTCTGTAACTACAAGGTATCGGATTTAACCATCAGTGTTGCAAGGTAGTAAATATTCACTTAAAAATATAGATAAAAAATAAGTTTAACATAAGATGTCCAAAAACTAATTTGTTTAAAATTTTTAGTTTTGTTCAATGAATTAATTTTCAAGTAAACCTTTGTGCTAAATATTTTTACTATTTCATTCATTCAAATGTTATTTGTTACTTTTTATGTTATTTCAATTCCGTTATGCGGGCCTGGCTATGGCTATGTTATTAACAAGCTTAACCCACATGCCAGAGGTACTTGGATCGAGCCCTGGTGCTGTGTAAAGATTAATATACTTTATTTGTAATATTCCAAAGTGAATTGTGATATTGCAGATTGAATTATTAAATTGAAAAATGACTTGCAACATTGGATAGATGTGAATCAAAAATATTTTACGAAATGTTTATTAAATTATGACTTATGTTAGATAACAAAGATAGAAATCAA
>NW_020536213.1:0-26381 GCF_003426905.1 Ctenocephalides felis | reverse complement strand
GTTACACTAGAACAATTGCGCAGGAGAAAAACAATATGCTTCAAGAATCAGAATACGTCTGCAGAAACAACAAGAAGCTTCATAGGGAGAAGCAGAGTCAGCTTTGCTTCTGAACAATTTGGAAATGATAAAAGCCAGTTTTGATAGATCAGAATCAGAAGGCAGGATGAGATTAGAGAATCGTTTAGATGATGCTACGAGAGAATGTTCTGCTTTAAGAAGACGTTTGCAGGAAGAACAAGATAGATTCCGAGAACTCTCCTCACACTTGGAACGACAAACTGAGACCGCCAAACAAAGAGCTGAAGAGGCACAAGGGCAATCAGTGAAACTACGTGAAGAACTTACTAGCATTAAAAGTGAACTTGCAATTAAAACTAATCAAGTAACAGAATTAACTAATAGAGTTCAAAGTCTCTTATGTCTAAAGATGATGAAACTGTTGATGTCAAGAAGGCACGTGAATTGGAGAACCAAATTACCAAAGTCGTAATGAAATAGTAGCTCTTAAAACTCAATTAGAAAGTGCTCAAGAGCAAATCAAACAATATACAGATATATCAGAAAGTGCAGAAAAAGAATTAAAAGATCTTTATAACAAGCATGCACAATATGTAGCTACTAAGGAAGCTGCTTTGTCTCAAGCAAATAAAATTGAAGTTGATCTGCGTAAAAAATTCAAGAATTAGAATCAGAAATAGCTTCAAAGGCCAATCAAATACCTCAAACAATAATCAAAATGATTTTAATAAGGAGTCTTTTAATCAAATTAAAGTTGAATTAGAGTCTTGTAAAAGGAATTAAAGGAAACACATGAGCAAATAAAGAAATTATCAGAGTCATTACAATAGCAGAGGATAAGTATGGCCATGAATTGGTTTTGCATTCCAATGATATACAGTCATTAAATACTCTTAGGGAAGAACTTAATAAGTTGAAAGAAAACTCTAAAGATTTACAGTCAGAGAAAGTTCGAGCAGAGCAAGCTCTTGAAGTTGGTGAAGTAAGTCTCAGGGAACGAGAAAAAGCTCTTGAAGTTGGTGAAGTAAGTCTCGGGAACGAGAAAAAAAAATGGGAAGAATCAATGAAAGAGCTTACAAATAAGGTTCATGATGTGACTTCTCAAAATGAGGTATTGCACGAACAGATTCAAGTACTAAGTACCCAGTTAGCATTATCACATGCAAATACTCTTGATTCTTCGAAAACAACGTTTGTGATAATTCTCTGCTTAATCGTTCACTAACTGAGGAGGACTATGCTAAATCTTCTGATCAATTGTTGCAAGTCATTCAGTTCTTACGAAAAGAAAAAGGAATTGCTAATGCTAAGGTAGATATTTTACAAGATGAGAATATTCGTTTGAAAACTGAGCATGACATAACAATTAAACATTTGGAGGAAGTTAAGAAAACTTTAGAAAATGAAAGAAATAAAACAGATGTAATTCAAAGTACTACAGAAAAACATGCTGAAGTTTTAAGAAGTGTGGAGACTCTTAATGCAATCACAGACAGCAATAGAGTTTTAAGAGAGGAACGAGATTCTCTAAAGAAGAGTGTCCAGATCAAGTGCAACGTATAGAAAAATTAGAAGAGCAGTTAATTCCTCTTCAAGAAACTAATAGATCTTTGCAAGCTAAAATTGATTCAGTGACTAATGAGAATGTTGCATTGAAGGGAGAAATAACACGCTGGAAAAATCGGGCAAATCAACTTATAGAAAAAACTAACAAGACAAATCCTGAGGAATGGAAAAGGCTACAAAATGAAAGGGAAGGTCTTGTTAAGATGTTAACTAATGAAAAAGAAAGTCATAAAAAAACTGCAGACGAACTTGGTCTTCTTAAAGCTGAAAAGTTGAGAATGGAGGCAAATATATCAGCTTTAACCAAGCAACATCAAAACCATGAATTAGAGTGTAAGAGGTATGCAGAAGAAGTTGGTGCACTGAAAGTTAATATTACAAAACTTACACAAGAACTAAATGAAACGAAAGAGGCACTTATTAAGAAAGCTGAAGAAAACAAGAAAATGAATGAAGATTTGGCTTTGAAAGAAGCATCTTTGGCGGAATTCGTAATAAAGAAGGACAGATTAGAAAAATTGCTAAGCGCTATAAAGATCAATATTTAGAATTAACTAAAACGTGTGAAGAAGAGAAAAAGAAGATTGCAGAATCTGGGTCTGCAAGTGCTGCTGTAAATCAAGAGAATTTGGAAACCGCTAAAGAAGAAGCCAGAAAACCACTTATGGAAAAGATTGCCGAGATAGAAGCCGAACAGAACAGAAAAACTACAGAAGCCGCTGTTGAGACGACAAACCTGCGGGCAGAAATAGAATCTCTGAAGAAAGAAAATGAGGAACTTAAGACCATATGTGCCGATAAGGAAGAAAAACACAAAAATCTTATTAAAAGTGCTCGAACTAAGATTTTGTCTTTGAGCGAAGCCCGAAATGCGCTTGATCGCGATTTGGCGGATACTCGTAGTCGATTGGAATCCGTCGAACAAAGCAAAGGCGAAAGTGATGTTCGTCTGTCGCAATATGAGCAAAGAATTGCTAGGCTCGAAAAAGAACGCAATGATCTGGCTAATGAAAAACAAGATGTTCTACGACTGAATCAACAAGTTGAAAGCTTAACTCAGCGTAACCATCAATTACAACGACAACTGGGCTTGCAGCAGGGATCAAAGCCAACTACAAGTGCAAGTATTGCTGAGAAAAGTGGAAATGAAACCATCACTCCTCCAACTGCTAATATAAAGCCAATGGCCGGACATTCCAGTGGGCAGTCTTCAGCCACTGTGCAACCTTGGAGAAATAATGACACACCTTTTGCTAGTATTAGGCCCATATCTGTTCCGCGCACTGCAGCTGTTCTTCCTACAAGTCAAAGTGTTTCTGGCTCAACTAGTCAGAGTGTCTTAGTTCCACCACAACAACAAGTTCATACAACAGGTAATTCAGAATTTTTTATAATTAAATTGGTTGCATTCTTGAATTTATGCACAAATGTCTTGATAGTAATAAATTCTTTTCATAATCATTGTTAGGTAATTCAACATCAGGTGAGGCGATGTCAACATCTCCTACTAGCTCCCACATGGACTATATGCCAGCAACCAGCTCCGCACCTATGGCATCTGGAGGTAATTGCACAAGTGGAAGTGTTAGTGGTACATCAGCCACCACGAGTGCCAGTGGAGGACCAGTTCGTCAAGTAGCAGTACCTCCAATGTCTTCTTCAACTAGTAATAATCAAAACACAAGCAGCGCGAGTGGAAGTAGTAGCAGTGGCAACATTGTTATGCAGCAGCAACAACCATTACAACTGCAGCAACCAATGCAACAGCAGGAGATGGCAGGAACTTCAGCTGAGAGCACCCAGGTCAGACCGGTGCTTCTGAATGGCTCCCTGATTTCTTCGGTAACTCACAATCACTCATCTCATATGTGCACTCTTTACCACTTGAAATCATCTGACACATTTTACATTCACTGGGTAACAATTAAATTTTAAGCAACTTTGATCTTGCATGATGTTTAGTTTTCTTGAAAATGATTATGATTACAAAATTAATTATAGTTTATAACAGTAATAACAGTTATGGGGTTAAGTTTGTGCAATTCTTTCAAATAGATTATATTAACATGTTTTTATCAATATTTTTTTATATTAATGAGTAACATTTATCTCTATAATCATTGTCATGAATAATATAAAACATTAACTTAGTCCATTTAACAAAAATATTATATTGCAAAAAAAACTTACATCTATTATTGTTTTAATTATTAATGACTAATTGATAATTGGTTATTAAACCTTATGGATCTTGTATATAAAAATAACAGTTTTATTTTTTTATTTGGTTTTTAGGATATAGAGGCAAGTCAGCAAAGTTCTCAGGGATTGACACAATCTGTAGCCTTAGTTCAACCCCGAGTAGAGATTGTGTCCAATCCTCAATCATCTCATAGTACACCACATGTTTCATCGGCTCCATCTCATAGTAGTGAGGTCATGCCCCATGTTTCTAATATCATGGTAAGCATTATTACAGGAAAATATAGTAATAAATATTAGAAACATTAATTATCAAATCAAAACTATTTCATTTTCAATTTACTAAATTTATACATTATTTATTACAAAGGTCTCCCAACAACAAGCTCAAGTTCAAGCAATGTCACTACAACTGTAGCCGCTGGTATTGGCTCTGCTGGAAGTTCCACCAGTCACAAGAGACCACGTGATCCCACGGAAGGTACAACTGATACAGAGGGTTTGCAAGATCAACAGCGGAAACGCGCTAGGCAACAACATGTTGTTCAAGCTTCTACAGTAGATGGTTCTATAAGCAAATCAGGTTTAGATTCAGAAATCGAATATCAGGTAAATAGATTAATTTAATGAAATGTTATAACTTCATTCTAATTCAAGACATTTTAAGCTAACATGAACTTAAGTTGTCAATCAGCCTTTGTTTGTATTTTTAAGTTGTTTTTATAGCAAACAAATAATTTAAAGTGCCGATGTATTGAAAAATATTTAATAGGTTCCAACGAGTTCTCAGCGAGATCAAGAAGATGATAATTTAATAGTGGATTCTGAAGCTTCTGAGGATGATGGCCTTCAGGAACCGGATGATGGCCCTTATGAGAACAATGGAGAGGAATATGAGAATGAATCTATGAACAAGTATTTTTTTTTATTTTTGTGTAAAATCACTGAAATTATATTTTATCAATGCAACCCCTGTTATTTATAGGAACAAGACCTTGCATATGATGAGGGTGATGAAGATAATGAACATGATACTGACAACATGGTTGACAATAACGAAGTTGAAATAATTGATGATAGCAATGAAGGTCCAAACCAGTCAGAAGGTTCTAACAGTACTAGTGGTATTACAGAATCAAACAGTGCTCCTTCAAATACATCTCAACAAATACAGACTATTAGTAGTGGTTCAGAAGGTATTTTGTGGTAATTTTTAAACCACAAACAATTTTTTCAAATTTATGTTTTTCAGGACAATCAACACAATCTAGATCCCGTTGTGTTGCGCCGTTGGTACGTTCTGGTCAAGCACAAGCTTTAATTTTGCCACACCACACGCATCATTTAACACCAGGGTATGAAGAGTCTGGTGATGACGGTATAGTCCCAAGCACACCTACCTTATATGTACCTAGAAGAAATGATGGGTAAGATATTTATTGTTAAATAATTATATTGTATTAATATGATGTTTATGAAACATCTTTCAATTGTTGAACATATGAAATTGTAATTTAATAGTATTAAATTTACAATTCAAATCCGTAGTTGTGATTTATTTTTGATAATTCATGATTATTTCTATTTCTATGTATTCACATATGGACATTATTTTCTGAAAATTCAGATATAAACAATTAACATTAGACTTATGACGTCATTATTGGACGGTAAAATTGAGATTAAACAAATAGATATTAGTTTGTTCTCGCGAAAAAATCCGATTATTTAATTTTATGTTTTCTCGTCGTTTGAAATCATTTTGAATCGAATGAATCCAAATTTGGAAAAAGTATGTGTGTGTGAGTGCATGTGCCGAATTTTGTTTGTCATCTACGGTTTCCCAAAAATGGCTGGACCGATTTGAGAAATTTAACTATTGTGTATAGCATCGTGCCTTAAGGCAAATTGCTGGAACTTTCCGTACCGTAACGAAATTTTCCAGGAATATTAAATGTTTTCAAATTATAAATACTGTAACTTTCTCAAAAACTGCCATCTTTTGCACCTTTAGCTCGGTATCTCCGAAACGGCTGGACCTGCCTTTGCAAAAACTAATCACCGTTTCTCCTCGACATTACAAATTGAACGTTTTTTGGACCATTCAAATTGGATGCTCCGTTCTCTCAAAAACTCGATTTCCATTTTCTGCACTCTGCTCCGTATCTCCGAAACGGCTGGACCTGTCTTTACCAAAAACTAATCAGCACATGTCCCTATCAATAGGAATAGAATGTTTTTGAACCATTCAAATCGGTTGATCCGTGCGCCCTAAAACGTGGACGAAACCATTTTTTTTTAAGGTATGTCAAAATGTTCAGAAACCTTCAAAACGTGAAGAAATGTAAAAAAATTCAATTTTGATTTTTGGACGATTATAATTACTTACCCTATGGGAAGTTAATAAAAGCCATTCGATGTAACTCCATAAGAAGTACCGTTTCTTTGTAATTAGCAGAAAGTTGTCAAATTTTCGTCTACGTTTTAGCCCAGAAACTATAGAAACAGCAAAACTGATTGAATTACATTCGTTATGTTAAATGGTTAGTTTTTGTAAAGATCTGCAGAATCGTTTCATCGCAATTAAGTATTGAAAAAAAAAATTATATGAAAAATTTGTATGACGATATTTTCGTAGTTTGAAATAATATGCTAAAATATCATAGAAATACGATATGAGCGATTGAAATGTAGAAATTCACTAATCATAATCTATGCCGCCCTGTAATGTTTATTGCGAGTTTCGTCGGTACTACTGATTATAGTTTACGTCCATACTTCAAATAAATAAATTTTTGGAACTTTTATTTTGAAATTAAAGAAATTTATTTAATTTATACAATTACAGATATTATAAGTACGTTTAAAGATATCAATTGGAAATCGTATTATTTTTTTGGTGAAACCGAAAAATTTCGAAATAACAGTTGAACATTTTACTTAAATTACTGAACCTTATTGAGTGCATTATGAAGAAGTTCATGCCACTTGCTTTAAGGCAGGATGCTACTTACTGTAGGACCTTAAAATATGTTTAAATATAGATTATTTTGGGTTAACAAAGGCAATCAAATATTTAGTAAAATTGATAATTTTAAGAATGATTACTGGTTCCATAGTACAATCAATTTTTTTTGTTTATGAAATTTGATCTTTATGTGTGGAAAACTATCTGTTAATTAAGTTTTTGTTGTTAATTCATTTTAATTTTATGTAAATTTAATATAAAGTTTCATTTTTCTTTGCTTGCATTAAGATTTGGAGAAGCAGTAAGTTCGCCTCATCCCCATGTACCAAGTGCGCGATTTACATTCAGTGATACTGCTAGTGTCAGACAAGTTCCAGGCGCTCCTCTCTCACAAAGTGGTTTAGAAGCTGTTGATGATACTAGATGTGATCTCTCCCAATTTCATGAAGCAGGTACCTAGAAGCTACTTCTTCATTTGTCATCACAGTATGGAGCAATGACTAAGTATTACTATACAAATTTTTCTTCTGCAGGTCAAAGTGTACCAAGTGCTACTCTTCAAGTTTGTCCACGGGCACAAAATACAGATGATTCTTTGGAGGTTCCTGATATTCAACCTGGACCCAGTGAACCAAGAAAAGGTACTTCATTTTTTTTTTAAAATGGGAAATGAGAATTTTCTTGTAATAAAATAATATAAACTTTGATTAATATTTATAGATAATGTACCTGAAATTAAAATTAGTGACGAATCATCTGAGGATTGCATTATTGTTGAAGATGATGTTTTGGATGGCGAAATGAAGGAAGTTGAAGCAGACCCTGTTTCATCAGAAGGCGAACAGCAAGCAACGGCGACAGATAATATAGAAGTAAATCATACATATAAATAAATAAATTTATGTATATATATATATATATATATATATATATATATTAACAAAGTCTAATAATCGGGCATAACATCAATGAAAAACATGAATTTCTTTCAAAAATTTATTTTAAATCCATACGTTTCGGCTATAATATAACTTTGTTAATACATATGTCAACATCAAATTCAGAATCATACAATATATATATATATATATATATATATATATATATATATATATATACTAGATGACCCGACTGACGTTGTCCTGTAACCACGCCTATAATTTTTTAATTACGTAAGCAGATATGCTTAATTACGTAAGCAGATTTAGTACCATTATTTACCCCCCCCCTCCCCCTTTGTCAGCAAAAGTAAGCAAATCTGTCACCAAAATGTCACAAAAATTAGCAAATCAATAATTCCCCCCCCCCCCCTATAGTGCTTACGTAATACTTGAACGGCCCCTATACTAATATTTAACATTTACATAAAAATAATAATTATTGTTTTATAAATTACTCTTCACACCAAAATGCATATACGTCAATATGAGCGATGCTAAATGTAGAACTGCTTTAAATAAAATGATGAGTTTCAATTCCCACAACTATATTGGAAATTAAAAATGTCTTTTAAAAAGATATAACAAATTCAGAAAAAATTAATATATAGTCCGCGGTAAAAGTACAATATCACCGTGGATTTTTTCCCCCAAATTATTGCTACAATAATGTTGCCTATAATTTTTATAATCTTGTACCATATTTTAACTATTTGTAGTAATTATAATATCTAAATTACATTTTTTTTAGTAATAATTCAATATACATTATTACCAGGAACGCTCCTGGGGTCTTCAGCGCCCGCATGCCATTTTTTTCTAGACTATATAAAATTTTGTATCGTAATATAACATATGAAAACATTATTAATCCATGGTATGAGTATGTGCACAGTGGTAAAATATATATTTTTTAACTTAACAAGTTGTCTAAACTATGTATTTATTATTCGAAGTCTAAGATAGAAATGTATAAATTATCATTGCAGATGGAAGAAGAAGGTCGTGAAGCAGAAGCATCTCAAAGCTCAAGTTCAAATGTACGATTTCGAGGTCGCGGTTCAGCACGCCGCTCTATGAGAGGTTTTTCTCGTGGTTCCAGTTCTCGACAACAAAGGCACACTCCAATCATTTGGAATGAGGCTCATGGTCCAAGTAAATAAAATAATGCATATGGATTTTAAATTCATTTATGGTGTCATAGTATTTTTAATAATAGATATTAAAAAGGTTGATTGTTAATAAATCAATCGAAGATACTAAATCAATAATATGCAATTATAAAATAATCCTTATTGTTCATAGTATTGCACATTATTTCACACTTGTAATAAGTTCATTATTTTACACTTGCAATAAGTAATAACAATGTATTTTTTCTACTTATATTATTTAAACTATATTTGATAATTGTTAATTTTGAGTTTTTTATTATTAAAATTTATATTTAACTATTTGTGCAGGACAACAGCAACAGCAGCAGCAACAGCAACAGATACTACAACAACCACCTCCAATGCAACAGCCACAGCAACAAAATCCTCAACAACAAACACCACCGATGACGAGACAAATGGGGCAACCAATTTCTGTTAGGGGCATGCAGGAACCACAGCGAGGATCGTTTATGCGAGGAAATCCCCGTGGACGACGTATGCGCCGGCCGCCTGGTGGACCTGGATACCCAGGAATGCGCTTTTAAGTAATAGGTTGTAATATAGTTCTTAAGCTCTTTATAAGTGATATTTACTACCATTATGGTGCATATTGACATGCAAATTCAATTTTAATATAATTGGAAGGCTTTGAAGCATTTCTATCTTTTATATTTTTTTTTATTATTATGGTATAGCGCGATATTTATAATTCTTGACATATTTGTATGAAAAATGTTATTTCAAGTAGATAGAATAAATAATAATAATGTATATAACAATTTTAATCTGTTAATTGATGGAACTTCCTATTCTATGAACAAACATTAGACATATAAAATTATGAAAATAATTGAAAATATAAAAAAAATATTTTGAAATTTTAAAATCTTTATTTTTTTAATTATTGTATTTCATTTATATTCTACCAACTTTCATCAAGAACTAATTGAATGTTTTATCAAAATCATTACGGCTTATCAATTTAAAAAAAATAATTGAAATTTTTGTCAATACTAAAATTTGAAATTAACCTTACAAGTTACAGAAAGTCACTTATTTTAGTTAGAATTCTAGGGCAAATTATACCTTGTATTGGTGATTGATCATTAACTAATCTAATTAATATCTAATGGAAATAATTACATTTAATTAATATTAATAAAAATTACATAAAGATTAAGAAAAAAATTGATTTAAAACATATCTATTATTTTTGTAATTACATTCATATAACTTTGGATATTTCTTTAATCAAATATTGTTGTATGAATTCTGTATCTTCATTTTCAATATCTGACTGCTTTATCTGAAAGTAATAATAATTTAAATTATTGATATTTAACAATATACATGTATTTACAAATATAATATCAAAAAAGTAACTTACCACTATAACAGAATTATTAGAAATTTTTTGTAATAATCTTAATTTAAGCTTCATTATGCCATTGGGTTCTGAATTTGTATTTTTAAGACATACAGCATCATCTAAAACTTCAATGTGAATTTTTCGGCCATTATTTGCAATTGCAGATATACCTGGAGTGTTCAAAAACTTTATTTGGCAATCCAGAACTACATCCGAAAGGCCAACATCAACATTCAAAGCAGTATTTAAAACTTTCTGTAAATTTTGTCGACCAGTGGTTAGTGGTTCAGTATGTTTATTTTCGAAGCTACTCCAGTAAGCTTGTAATTCTAGTAGTTCTTCAAAAATTTCTTCATTTTCAATTTTCAATATAGAGAATAATAAATGTTTCCTTTCCTCTGATCGACTTGTATTGGATTTTGTTTTAATAAATTTGCTTTCTAAAATAATTCGCAATAATCTCCTTGGAATATAATTCAAAATACAGAATGAAAGTGCGTTATTGAACAGTTCATCTATATTATTTTTATAATCTCCAGAATTAAATTTATTTAGTATAATATTCTCCAAATTTTCAAGAGTTTTTGGATTCATAGTCCAACCCAGATAACTCAAAGCCCATAAGAACCTGCTTAGATCTTTTCCTCGTATGTTATTTGATTCAAACATATGTGTTTCTGATTTACCATCAGTTAATTTTTCTAAAAATTGAGATACTAAAGTGTAATACAATGCTCATCCATATAGTAATTATCTGCATAATAAGGCAATATATGCGAAATGGCAGTTGCATTTAAATCTTTTATTTCAGTGTTTACATATTTTGATATAATTTCAAGTAAGTCGTTATTGAAATATCGCGATATTCTTAAAGATTTCAATAATGTAATTAAAGAAGGAACATCTATTTTCTTATGTGTTAAACCTTCTATTAAGTTTTCGCTTATATGATTTAATAAATCTATTGTATTGATTTTAACACTCATTTTAAAAGCAGCATTGGTAACTATACAAAGCTCTTCCTGTGTTAAGCTATTTAAATATTTATCTGACAAAATGAGAAGAATGTTTCTCATAACATTCATGTATTCAGGGTTATTGTGTTTTGATAAGCCTAGATAAAAACTGTATTGCACCAGATGCTCTTTACTAAGATCATCGAGCTGATTACTAATTCTTCTCATTGCTTGGTCATAAAATTTCAGTTGAGTTGTGTAAGCCGGAATAACATACATATAAGCGAATAATATATTAAAAATTTCCTTAGGAGCCATGATATCAATTTTGGCACATGTTTCTCTTTCTATGAGATTAATACAAGATAATACATTGTTTGGGGGTGCTCTTGTATTATAGGTATACAAGTAATTTAATAGTGTAGGTACATCAGATACTTCAACTTCAGATATGTTCTGTTTTAAAACTTTCGGGTCTGATATAGGAAAGAAATCTGAATATCTTATTTTAGCCTTCTCCGTATTTAAATCTTTTGCGTTGCTGATGCCAATATATTTAAGAAACCGTAATTGAAGTGAATTTCCATCAAGATTACCACTAAGATTGAGGTTAAATCTGGCTACTGTAGTGGCCGGTTTATAACATCGTGCACTCAAAAGTTGAAGCGAAAACGTTAAAATCCGATTTTTTTTCAGAATGCAGCTGGCCATTGCAGTAAGTATTAAGAATTAGATTATTAATTAATTATAAACACTACTTTAACAAATTGAAAACTTGAAAAATTCAAAAAGGTTAATATCTTCATTTGTAAGATTAGGTAACATGAAAATAATGAACATTAACAAAACTGTCCAAGATATGTATGTAAGCTGGTAATCGATTTACTCATATTTTATATTTATACTGCCATATAATATTTCACGATGTTTTTATGAAAAAGTATAAAAACTTTGTTTTATTTGTATTATATATTGGATTTTTTATTATATTTTTGTGGGAGTATTCAAGCTATTGAAGTCGAGTTTTGAAATAATGTCATAATTTTCAATTACATTATTATTAATATGTATTTGAAAAAAAAATGCATACACATGTTTAGCCTTAATGAATCATTTTATTCATGAGCCTTAAAACCATAAACCAACGTTTATGTTCGTAATAAAAGCACTTTGTAATATTTCATATCGAAATTGTAACCGCCCCAAACATTTTGAGTAAATATGTTTCGAACTATCTCACTATATGCATTTGCACAATGCATGTTTGACATGTCTTGCAAATGTCCATTGAACATTTGATTTTTGAATGATGTAGAAACCCATTTTAATTAAATTGTGTTTACTTATTGTTATGTTTTATGGTAGGTTTTAAATCAATAATTATAAATTTTAATGTAATATGGGACGTAAATCCTGTGTCGAACGCATATAGCGTTGATATTAAATGTGACGATTTCTGTCAAGAATGATTATGGCAGAAAGGGCCGATCACACAATTAACAAGAACGACAAGGCTCTCTCAGATGATGATCAATTATCAATCTCAGATGTTGAGCAACATCTTGCTTCTACATCAGCTACTTCACTAGACACAAACAAAAATGATAATGAAACTGAAAAGGCTGTGCTCAATATAACAGGTTTGAATTCTTGAATTTTTTTTTGAATTCTCTTTAAAACGTTAGCCAAATACATGTTACTATATGTAGGTAGAAAATGTCAGAAAATCTTTTTACTATGCTTTGCAAGATAATATTGATACCTGCATGCCTTACAATGCAACCCTATGTACATACTTAGTTCTATTGCATATTATATTTCTGAGTTCCAATTGACTCAATCTTATTGGTTTATTTATAAAATATAGTCTGCTTCTCTCTTATCTTCTAATTTGTTTTGTCTAGGCCCATTTGAAAATCAGCGACGTGAGGAAAACCCATTTTCATTCAAACATTTCTTGAAACGTGAAACTCCATCTGCTAGTAACTGCGCAAGTACATCCTCTGCTAGCACCTATTCTATTGGCCCTGCAAGTCACACAGGTGCAAAACCTAAAATTTTTACAAACACAGGATTAGCCACTGATGTTTTAAAAACAGAGAAATGCAATCACGCGGCTTATCAAAAACGTTGTGAGCATTGTTGCCCACAATATTTTAAAGCTCTTGGAAAAACAAATTCAGTTGAAAATATTGCACTATCCAATGTTGATAATCATTTGAAGAATTTATTCAGATCATATTCTGACCGTGATACAAATTATATGCCAGTAGAATATTCACCACACGATTCTGTTAAAGCTAATCACTCAGGAGCAAGGATTGCTTCAAGTGAGTTCTCATCTGCATTGCCTGACTTTGTTCAAGATCATATAATCCTTGAGCAATGGTATTCTGGTTTTGATAATCCTTTATCTACAGAAAATGTGGAAAGAGAGATAAAATCAGTATTTTCTCCATTTGACAAAGATTATAATAAAAAGAATTTAAAGAAACCTAAAGATGTGACCTCAACAATTAATAAAGAAGAAAATAGAGGGCCATTAAGAGCACCTTTAGATTTACCAATAAATGATAGTCCACCGATAAATGCAGCTAATCCATTAGATTTGCCAGCAGCTATATCCTTAGATTTAACAGGAAATGTCAAGGATGTGATTATGCACCAGGATTATAATGGGATGCAAGAAGTTCCTCACATACTTCCTGATTTCTTGTCAGATGGAGCAATACACTCAGATAGACTTGCTGATTTGGTTCAAACATCACCAAAAGGACAAGCAGGGGGCATGGAAGAAAGCGATAGTGAGGATATTAGTGAAACTATTAGTAGATTATCATTGGAAAATAATAGGTGAGTTAAAATAAGTATGAAATTCTAATATTATAAGTTTCATCTAAACTTAATTTCAGAAATGTTTTATAGTTGGTAGGTAATAAGCCTGGATAAGTTCTTGATAGTTATTTTCTGTATGATCGAATAAAACATAAAAAAATGCTTGGAAATGTGCAATTACATTTATACAAATGTATAATGTGACATAGCATAATTTTAAATATATTAAAAAAAACATTTATTAGTTTTATAATAGTAAATTGTATGTATGGACATGTCTTATATATATTTATATTTAGCATATTTATGTTTAAATTTATTTATATTTAGGTTGCGAAGAGAGTTAGATCACTGTAGAAGACAGATTTCAGAACAGTCCGGCCAAATATCTCGTTTACAATCTGAGTTAAGTATTAGCCAAAAAAATGAAGGACAATATACAACAAAATTAGCTACAGCTTTGGAAACAGTTGAAAAAAATATGGCACGGAGCAATGTGAGTTATCTTAACATCACATTAATGTAGTAATGTAATATAAAAAATAATTTCAATTTGTTTTTAAGAAAAGGGCAATAGATGCTGAAAGTACAGTTGCAAAGCTTAAGAAACAGATTTCACAAATGACGGTGATTATTTTCTAACGTTACTTTAATTTTAATTTTGATATTGCAATAACAGCTATTTCAATATTAGTCAGAGATGATGGTTCTTCGAAATGAAAATACATCACTGCGCTATGGTCCAGCTGCAAATGATTCCAATAGCATGATGAGATTATCAAATGAGTTGCGAACTGCAGCTAGTACTGCAGAGTCATCACTGAGGTAAATTAATTAAATTCTTTAGAACATCTTTAATAGTTACATTTCCACTTCAAATAAAAATTAGTAATAAGCATATTTTAGTTACTATTTTATAAGCAATTAAAAACAACTATTTTCTTCATTTCTAAATATTCGTCTATTTCTTTTTATAGGCAACTATTAACGGGTGTTGATAATTTAAGGACTCTTGCTAGTTCTTTAGAAAGCTCTAACCGAATATTTGAACCTTCTGATGACAATTTTTGCGAAAATGAAGATGAAGATGCCGGTCCTGCACTATAATGTGTAGTGAATAAATTTGATCATTCAAATTGTCTTTGGTATTAAAATAAATAATTACTAGTTTTATATGCTACATTTTATATACATGTATAAACAATATAAATATAGTAGAGCTCGGCGGTATCCCCTGTGAGACAAGCTCATTCTGATTTTTTATAGAGGGGTTCATTTTCTTCTTTATACATTTTTGTATATGCTATATAAATCAATTCATTATACATCAATTAATTTTTTTTATGTATGTATTGAATTGTATATATGTTTTATGTATTATTTTCTATATGTATGTATATATAGAAATTTTCCTATTAATGTATTGTTGTGAAAATTTATGGGATTGATATCAACAGCAAAAGTTACAAAATGCTTAAAACAGTAATTTCCATTTAAAAGCGGAAATGATCCACTGAGACTGACAACAAATGGAATTTAACCAATTTAACAAATTAATATATGCATGTGTAATTTCAAGTTAATAATTCAAAAGTGACATTGATTTTAAAAATACCATAATTTATTCACAATGATTTTAAACATTATTTTTAAATATTATGTTTAAATATTACATGTATAAATTAGCAAAATAGTAAAACAGTAAATATTTATTTTGATAAAATATATAAAATTTTTACTATATATATATATATGTCTTTTCTTGACTTAATAACATTTCAACTTTTAAATAAGAATAAATCAACCTCTGATAGATCATGTTCTGAAGCAAAACCAAGAATACTTTGCTCAAGTGAATGCTAGGATCCGTGATTGGTATTTACAAAAGTCTGAGTGTAATCTGCTGGCTCTAACAAATTGTCTGACAATACACTATTTGTCTGTGTAGAACGGTCTCCCAGCAAATGATCTGTAAAGTTTGTTTGAGTCTCTGTTGACACTGAATCTTCATAACCTTGCCAACAGGTTTGAGTGTGAGAATTATTGAAGCCAAGTTCAGAAAGTAGAAAATCATCACATGTTTGAGTGTATGTATTTGAATATAATAATTGATCAAATGTTAGGTCTCCAGTTTGAGTGAAAGAAGAGTCCATGTTATCATTTAAAGTTAAATCAAATTGATCAGTCTGAGTCTCAATGCTACATAGAGTGTGAGAATGATTGTTTATTATAGTTTCTGAAAGTAAGTTATCTTTCAAAACATTTTCGGATTCGCTTTCTTTGTTATCATCCAATTCAAAATACTTTATATCCATATCATTTTCCTGAATTAAATTAGAAAAAGAGTTATGAGTTTCTGGTTTATCATTTCTTTCATTATTTACATCTAACTCATGTTCGCTCTGTGTTTGGACATTGGATTTAACAACATAAAGATTTGCATTATACATAGCCTTTTCTAATATTGTATTTTTAACTGTTTGAGTTTCAACATTATTTCGAATCTTCTTTCTTTTATATGAGGAAGTCTGTGTATGTTGGGTGTTTCTTTTTCTTATTTTTGAATTCGTTGTTTTCAAATCATCTATTAATTCTGTTTGTATTTCTTTATCTTTTAGATGCAAATGTGAAGGAGGTATTATATTCAATATTATTATGTTATTTGTAACAGGCTTAGTTACATTGTCTGCAGTAATAACTTCATTTGAATTTACTGCAGATTTACTGTGATGCTTTCTTCGGTAATGAGTTAATAATGCCTCATTTGAACTATATTTCCAATCGCAATCTGTACATTTGAATATCTTTCCACAAACCTTGGCATGACTAATTTGCTGTGAATGTGTTGCAAATGCTTTTGTACAAGTAGTACATTTAAATAATTTTTCAGCATGAACCTTCAAGTAATGCTGTTTTAAGAAGCGTTTATGAGTGAAATGCTTAGTTGCTGATACATTGTAGATGCAAGACTTTTCTGGACAATAATAATGCATAATTGTCCCTTCTGGAAGGTTTTGCTTAGGGAGTGTTGATTTCAGATGATGCTTCACATAATGCATTTTTAAGTTGGATGATGATTTTAATATAGCATTGCAATCTTTTTCAGTACATTTCAATTCTGTAATGACACTACAAAGTTCTGAGACCTCAGGGCATATTTTCAAAATATTGCACATGTTAACAATACAATCTACAGTAAAATGTGTAATAATGCTTATTTTCATAAAAACCTGGTATTGTTATTCTAATTATTATATTCAAGTTTATTAAATCTACATATTGTAATAATTCTTGTGATAGATTACTATTGACAGGTCCAAACAAAAGATAAAAGTTTTGGTTTGTAGTGGTGTAGTTCTAGGTAATTAAATTAACACTAAATTGAAATTTAAATTTTTCACATATCATTCATCAATGGTTCATTGATTAATGGCCAAATTGCTTTTCGATGTTAAATAAGAATTGTTTTTAAAAATAGTAAATTTTTACTATGTTTATTGTTGTTTATTGATCTGAAAATCGTAACCAGTCGTAACAACATACTAAAAACCTTATGACGTAGTGTAAAATCAAAACTCCCTACAAAAAAGTGAAGTAGAAGCAATGCGTGATCATTTGCTCACTTAGCACCATTCGGCGAAACGTCAACGTAAATAAGCCATTGTCAAAAAATTATGTTTTTATCACGTCACGATAAATCAATTAACATGTTAGCTATGAAGAAGCCAGTTTACTAAATTTCTAACCCTAATTAAGACTTACATTCCATAAAATTTGATACATTCGAATGTTATTCAATGACGTGCCCTGTATAGATAAAAAATCATTAGATTAGTTTAGCCACAGGTCTTATTAAAAATGAGAATTAATCAGACTTCAAAGTATGATAAATTTTCAAAAAATAAAAAAGACTTATCTTCTGAGAACTTAAGTGATTCAGTAAGTACAAATTAAAAGTTGATATGGATTTGTTTTTAATGTGAATTATTCCTTTAAAGGATCCTAATACAGAAATGTGGCTTAGCACAAGCGAATCATCCCAATTAAGCTGTTCCGAGGTAGCTGCTAGACTGAGGGTTGACGTTAGAAATGGTCTACAATGGAGTGAAGCTGATCTGAGGTCTCAGTTAATTGGATTAAATGAACTCACTGTTAAAGATGAAGAACCACCATGGAAGAAGTATATAGAACAATTCAGAAATCCCTTAATCATGTTACTCTTAGGTATTATTGCGTTATATATCTAATGTTAATTATGAAATTTGTTGTAGATTAAAATATGCAAATGCTAATGTAAGTTCACTCAATTAAAATATGCTGATTCTATCAGCATTTTTGAATGCTCGGTTTCAATTCTTAGATTCAATAATCTAATCAGTTTAAATCAATTAAAACTTTTTTATTTTACCCTAAACAATTTTGATTGATTGATACTGCCAAAAATTATTTGATTACACTTCATAAGCTTTTGCTCATTAAAAAAATCACTCAACATGTATAATTTAATCTATTTAATACTACATTAAAATATGTTAAAAAATTTAACTACTATATAAATGTTTAAACTATTATAATTTATAATTACTGAATTTGTTGAGTGCTTTTATAAGAATTTTTACATATAATTATATCATAAAATTGAGTATTTAATATTATTACTTAAGCATTGTGCATTTTGATTTCAGGGTCTGCATTTGTCAGTATTTGCATGAAACAATTTGATGATGCTGTTAGCATCACTGTTGCCATCATCATTGTTGTTACAGTTGCCTTTGTGCAGGAATATCGATCTGAAAAATCTTTGCAAGAGTTAACAAAACTTGTGCCGCCTACATGCCACTGGTAATAATGTTTTACTATAATTTGTTACAACCTATTGTATTTGCACATTACAATTCTTCGAAATCTTACATTTATTAGAATGACATGTTTTAGTAATATTTTTATTTCTCTAGTTTAAGAGAGGGACGATTAGATACATTTTTGGCGAGTAAATTAGTTCCAGGAGATATAATTCATCTCAATGTAGGAGATCGAGTACCAGCTGATGTCAGGTTGTTTGATGCAATAGATTTATGCATAGATGAATCAAGTTTTACAGGTATATATAACAAAATATCATTTTCATAATAGAACATTATTTTGCTTAAAGCAATTATTTACATAATCATATATTTGCTAATTTAAATGATAATATTTAATTTTTAGGAGAAACTGAGCCATCAAATAAGGTTACAGAACCAATCATAAAAACAAATGGTCATACCAGCATGAAAAATATTGCTTTTATGGGTACTCTTGTGCGCTGTGGAAATGGAAAAGTAAGTCAAAACATTTAAATTAATTCTTTGGTACCTTGAATTTTTTTTACATTAGATGAAGTAATCAGTATGCGTTAATGTATTGAAAATTTTGATATGTATTAAAAACACTAATATGTATTATTATCTTAATTTTTATTTTAGGGTATTGTAGTTAGCACCGGAGAGAAAAGTGAATTTGGAGAAGTTTTCAGAATGATGCAAGCTGAAGAAGCTCCAAAAACACCTCTTCAAAAAAGCATGGATAGTTTGGGCGCTCAGTTGTCATTCTATTCATTTTGCATTATTGGTGTAATAATGCTCCTTGGATGGATTCAAGGAAAACCAATAGTTGAAATGTTTACCATCGGCGTGAGTTTGGCAGTAGCTGCTATTCCTGAAGGTTTGAATAATGTGAAGATGCAATATTTTAAAAATCTTGAATTCTTAAAAGTTTGCATCTTGAACCTCTATAATTTTTTTATGCCAAAAATTATATAATATTACTGTATATTTTCATTTTATACCCTTGTAGGTTTACCTATAGTTGTAACTGTAACTTTAGCTTTAGGAGTTATGCGAATGGCTAAAAGGAAAGCTATAGTGAAAAAGTTGCCAACTGTGGAAACACTTGGCTGTGTCAATGTTATATGCTCTGACAAAACTGGTAAATATAACTTCAATAAATTTACTTTTATTGGAATGAATTACTGATGAAACATTGCTTTTTTCAGGAACCATAACGAAGAATGAAATGACTGTGACTATTATTTTTACTGCTGATGGCCATATTGCTGATGTTACTGGAGCTGGTTATAATGACAATGGGGAAATTGTGTTGCGTAAATGTGATAATATGGAAAAAGGACGACAAGCAATTCATGAATTACTTGAGGTATATTATATCAGATCATCACATTATTGATATTTTTTTAAGTATAACCCTAAATAAAACGGAATAATTAATGCATACCTGTAATTACAGGCAGGTTGTGTTTGCAATAATGCTATACTGAAGGAGGATGTGCTTTTGGGACAACCCACAGAGGGTGCAATATTAGCTGCCGCAATGAAGAATGGCATGTATGCAGTCAGTGATAGCTATATACGCATCCAGGAATATCCTTTCAGGTGAATTTCAAATATCGAATATCAAATTGGGCATGGTAAATAATGAAGCAACTCTAATATAAAATCATATTATTATTTACCAGTTCAGAACAAAAAATAATGGCAGTTCGAGTGGTTCAAAAGTACAGTGACAACAAACAAGAATTATTTTTTGTGAAAGGTGCGCTAGAGAAAATTTTACCACAATGCACTAAGTTTGCATCTCCAGGAAGTATAATTCAATTATCTAAACAAAAGGAGCAAGAAATACTCGGCGAGGCATTTGAAATTGGGCGAAAGGGTAATATTTATAATAATTGCTATCTAGCTATATTTAGATGATAATAATGGTACTATTTTGTGGCCTTAAGTAATAAGAAAACATTTATGATGTGTTACGCTCATACATCCTCGCTATCCTTGCCACTTTTAATAATTTCACGCTTTATTTCAAGAGACATGGCCATTTTTTTTGAACCCATAGTTTTAAAAGAAAATAATAGAATGTAAATGTGGAAAAAGCTAAAAATTCGAACTAAACATATTTAACTGTACAATCACTATTAATGTATAGTCAAAATTTTAAATGTTAAAGTAATCCTTGATATATTTGCGTGGGTAAATTCTTACTGCACAATTAATAAGTATATATAATTGAAATGACTAATTATAAAATAATTTACTATCATAAAACATATTCTATGGTTATAATAAATTTTAAAAAATTGAATTAAACCTAATTTAGGAAGAATGAATGAGTAAAGAATTATAGATCAGAGATTATAGATTTTTTTTAAATCTATTAAGCAAGTGTTCAAAAAATAAAGTTTTGTTCGGACCTATTCATTACAGATTTTCTACCCTTTTTATTTCACAGGTTTACGCGTTATAGCTTTTGCTCGGGGCACTTCACTTCAAGATCTCGTGTACTTAGGACTTGTTGGAATTTGTGATCCACCTCGCCCCTATGTTCGGGAAAGTATTGCTATGCTAGTCCAATCTGGGGTTCATGTAAAAATGGTAACAGGGGATGCACATGAAACTGCTGTTGCTATAGGTAATTAAATATCATATTGATCTACTTTGAATTGCAAAAAATTGGTTTATAAACTGTACAAATGTACTAATGTAATCTTATTTCTAATCTATTCATTTTTCTAATTGCTCTGACTTTTATAATTCAATGTTAATTTTTTTTTTCAGCATCTTTGATTGGATTGGACACAGTACACATGCAGGCTCTCTCTGGCGAACAAATAGACTCTCTTAGTGAAAAACAACTTGAACAGACTATAGATTCAGTATGCGTTTTTTACAGAGTAACACCAAAACACAAATTGGCAATTGTCAAGGTCTGCAAATGTTTATATACAATAAATAAATGGCATAACATGATAAATAATATTTTCTATAATGGTTCTCTAACTTGTATTTTAGGCTTTGCAAAAATCTGGACAAATAGTAGGAATGACTGGTGATGGTGTAAATGACGGCGTCGCGTTGAAACGTGCAGACATAGGAATTGCAATGGGCAAAAATGGTACAGATGTCTGTAAGGAGGCTGCTGATATGATTTTGGTTGATGATGATTTTCATACAATACTGTAAGTATGGCTATTTTAAGTTGAAATGTCTCAAAGGCCATATTTCATAATAAAAAATAATGGACACTTTAAATTATATACATAATTAAATAATGTACTGCAGTTAATAAGCATTTTTAATAGTATAAGTAATATTATGCTTATTAATTATTAATTAATAGACATAATATTACATATAATAATTTTAGATAAGATCGTAATATGCAAATAATTATATATAGATACAAACATATAATTTTTATTTTCATTGTTATTTTTAATCTATAGCTCTGCAATTGAGGAAGGAAAAGGAATTTTCTACAACATTAGAAATTTTGTTCGTTTTCAACTTAGTACTTCAATTGCTGCATTATCATTGATTGCTCTTGCTACTCTTATTGGAATCCCTAATCCATTGAATGCTATGCAAATTTTATGGATAAATATAATTATGGATGGTAAGTAGATATAAATATTAAAAAAAAAGAGCGCGCGAGAGATTCAAACGCGATCGAAGTAAAACTTTTTTGCTATTATACGAGATGGCATTTAAGATAAAATAAATACATCCTATAACAATTTTGAATAATGTTTATTAGTAATATGGTAACACTCATGATGCACACATTTATTAGTGTCAACAGTTATACACATTTATATAATGATAAATTATAAATTATATATTTATAATAGCATTTAAAATATGTATAATATTTAAAAACAATAATGTAATTAAAGTCATAATTCAAATATGACATGATCGGTTTGTCATTGTAATTAGCTTTTGGAAATGAATTTTCATTAGAAAAATGAAGTAATTGCTGATTAATAAATTCTATAATATTTGTTCACACAGTGGATTATGTTAAACAATGCCTAAACCTAATGCCTAAATATTGTTTTTGCAACTTCACTCATCATGCAATTGTTTGAAGAACTCCATGTAATTAGAATTAACATACATTCATTGAATGCTTGTATTTTCTACTTCTTCGCGGGCGATATAATCTCATTCTTTGAACAGCTGTAATATCTGTCTTGCCTAAAAAATATTTTCCATTTCAATAACATCAAAAATTTTTAGAAACTATGAATAATAAGGAAATTATTTAAATAAACTTATGACACGTATAGAAATGATCTCATCGAGAGCGAATGACGAACTGTTCGGACGTAACGGACTCCGTTGCATTTGTACGGATTTACACTCTAGTCGCGTCTGAAGAAGTTTTACTTCAAAAATTAAATCTGTTTTTTATTGTAACAAAATTATTTTAGGTCCCCCAGCACAGAGTTTAGGTGTTGAACCAGTTGATAAAGATATCCTGAAAAGAAAACCTAGAAATGTATCTGAACCTATGATTACAAGAAATCTCATTATTAATGTTTTAATGTCTGCATCTATTATTATAATTGGAACACTATGGGTTTTTCAGAGAGAAGTATGCATAACTTAATTTTTACCTGAATTATTGATTTTACAATATATTATGTTTTTAGATGAGCTCAGATGGAATTACGCCACGAGATACCACAATGACATTCACTTGCTTTGTATTTTTTGATATGTTCAATGCTTTGAGCTGCCGTTCCCAAACTAAAAGTATTTTCAAAGTAGGATTCTTCACAAATAAGGTGTTTTTACTTGCTGTTTCTTTATCAGTTCTTGGACAGATGCTTGTAATATATTTTCCACCATTGCAAATGGTTTTCCAGACTGAAGCTCTCACGTTCATGGGTGAGTTAATACATACTAAATTTCATGTGATTTATAAATTTATTATTACTATTCTTTATAGATTAAATTTTCTTTAATCCATATTGAACTGATATATAGATATTGCAAATTTTTCTGTAATTATATTGAATTTTTTTTATAGATCTTGTCTTTCTGATCTGCTTGACTTCATCGGTGTTCATAATATCAGAGATTAAAAAACTCTGCGAACGACAAATGTCGCGCAGGGGAGGCGACTACAAACCCAAGTCTGCTATGGACTACGTATGACCCGCGGGTCTGTCCAGGAGGGGCAAATTTCGTAAAGATTAAAGTATTAATGAAATTTATTGATCATATCTCTATTACATGAAACCTGTTTGGAACAAGATTCATGAAGACAAGTCACTTGAGGTAGGGTCCAAACATATATTTGTGATCATATGATGTTTATTGATACTTATTCATTCAAAATTATTTGTAGTCAATAGTGAGTGGTGGTCGGGCGGGATTTTATAGTATATATTTCGGAAATCATTTTGTACTGACGAAGAAAGTCAAGAATAAGTTTTAATTTGTTATCAAGAATATTAAATATTTATATTTTTTTAAATGGGAAAAGTCATGACGGGCATGCATTCTTGAGTTTTGTTCAATATAATATTTAAAATATATTAATGTTTCTCGTATTTACCATATTTCATTCATATATTGCTAAAATATCCCAAAGATGTCTAATTTCGAACAATGTTGATATATAGCAGACTTTTCAATATTTAAAGTTTAAATTATTAGTTTTTCATATTTAAATTTTGATTTTTTTTTGGTGTGGGTACTTAAATATGGTTCTTGCTTATATTCATTTTTTGAATAACCTTACAATTCTCATTATAATGAATACTGCTATTATACTCGTTATTAAAAAATTAATTATATATTTGCTTAACTTACTTATTCATTATCTGTATCAGTCTATGAAAAGATATTTCAAAACATTTTTTTCTTATAAATTTATCAAGATTTAAGATTCCATTTGTAGATAAATTCATTGGGTTTAGTCAGATGTTTAGGCAGCTTAATTAATTCGTACTTTAATACTTTTTTGCCATTGAGTATATTATTAATTACTTATTTATAGAACATTATTATCTTTACAAAATGAAGTCAAATAGTTATTTACAAAAGTATTCTTAAGTAGCAAATTTTACAATTTTAAAATTATAAATATTTTCTTGATTTGTGAGATTTCAACGTCACAAAATTAAAAAAAATATGGCATTTAGGTTAATTCTAGATTTTTGTATCACAAGTTTGAAGTCAGATACTATAGATTAATACACAAGGGTATTATTTGTATCTCAGTCGAACATTTTACAATATTCACATTCATAAATTCCATCAGCATTACAAACTATTTAGGGATTTATTAAATCATTTTGATAGATTGGAATAATATTAGATAGGATTAGATGGAAATAGATTCATTTAATAGAATCAGTGTTCGATATGTACCCATTATATTGCCCTTATGTTAAACCAAGTCAAAAAAATCACTAAAAATATTTTAAGGAAATACTAATTGCATAAAGCAGGTTTAGAACAAACGAATCAATCTTATAAAATTGAACAACTTATGGTAAACCTGCGAATAAAATTGAAGAAAATATATAAAAGTTAAATACAAAAGTAAATAATAATTACAATTCGAAATTTATCATTGCATGACATAAAAATAAAAATACTACTGTCAGTTTTTCGAGGAGTTCTAACACTATACTACATGAAATTGAAATTAGATATACTATAAACATAAAAGTATTAGCACTATTTGAACTACTAACTCTATTTCAATTATAAATCATAAATTTATTGAAATATTGAAACACTGTGTGATATTATGTAGGCAAAGAGTATATTTGTATTATTTATCATATGTATTGTATTTTGAGATGCATCTCAAGAATATGATTTAAAATACTGCATACGATTATAATATTTATATACTAAACTGGATATTAAAATATAATTAGTTGACATTTTGAAATGAAAATGAATAAATGAATCGTGGAGTATATATTTTGATTGTTTTGTTAACACGTTTTTGTTTAAATGGTGTCAAAATAAGTAGCATATTATAATTCAATGACTAAAATTGAATTGAAGTAATTTACAAACAATATTAATAGGTTATATTATTTTTTTCTTTAATTATTTTCTTTGTTCAGTTTGTAATTGTTTTTAAGAGGAATTGAGAGGTCGATGCTAAAAAACGGTGTTTAAATATTAAAAGTGCAATTAAATATTTAGCTTTAAACAATAATATATTTTATAATGTATTATTTAATAAAGTAAGTAATTTTTGTTCAAATTATTACTACCATTCTACTCACAGATGTCGAAGTATTTTTTGTTTTACTTAGCTTTGCATGTTGCATTTTATTTTGATGCTACTCATTTTGATTTCAAAAAATGTCTCATACGCTAAAATTCACAAATATTCATAATATTAAAAAAATATTATAATAGATAATCTTTTATGTCTCTCTGTGATTTAATATATATAAATCTAGTAACCTATATATAGTAAAAGAGCAGAGTAAAAGGACTAAAATTTATTGGTGTTAAATGATATGATAATTGATGGGGATTGGCTATGTAG
>NW_020536212.1:0-27665 GCF_003426905.1 Ctenocephalides felis | reverse complement strand
TCGTAGTTTCTATAAACCTTTGAAGTTAGTAAAATAGAAAATATTTTTTAGGCGAGATAGATGTTACAGCTTTTTAAAGATAAAATTATATCGCCAGCGAAAAGTAAAAAGAATACAAGCAGTCAATGAATGTATGTTAATTTTAATTACATGAAGTTTTTTCAAACACAGTTACATGATGGGTAAAGTTGCGAATACTATATTTGTTTAGGCGTTGTTTAACATAATCCACTGTGTGAACCTGTATTATAGAACTTATAAATAAGCAATTACTTCTCTATTTTCTATAATGAAGGTTCATTTCTAAATGCTAATAAATGACAAACCGATCATGTCATATTTGAGTATTACTTTAATTACATTATTGTTTGTAAATATGATACTTATTTTTAATGCTATTATAAATATATAATTTATAATTTATCATCATATAATGTGTATAATGCTTGACACTAATAAATGTGTGCATCACAACTGTTACCATATTAGTGATAAAACCTAATTCAAAATTGTTATATGATGTATTTATTTTAACTTAAATGCCATTTTGTACAGTAGCAAATAGGTTTTACTTCAAACGCGTGTGAACCTTACGCGCATTCTTTTTATTGTTGACACCTTTTCCAGGGTAAAGTACTCTACCTATTATTACAAATTATTTTATGCACTCATCGTAGTATTTTTTCGCTTTCATAAACCGATTGACTTCGTTATATTTAATAATTCAATAATGCAACAATTTATAATACTAAATACATGTAATTATTACAATACCTTTTAAAGTTAAAGCTTTCATCCGAACCGGTCGCAGAGAGAGTTTCCATCGTGCGAATGCAGCGGTAACCTGTCGGATTATTAAATAAATATTCATCGTGCGAATTGCCTAATGCGCCATTTCAATGTTTCGACAAAGCATTAACTTTATTTACTATTCTGTGATATATGCACATCCGCCTATGGAGTTCCGTGTGCAGGTTTACCAACTTTATATGTAATTACCTGACTGAATATATCTAATTTGTACATTGAAATTACGCGTGGTTATTTGTATACTCAATCGCGTATTAAATCAATCGGTACATCTATGCAGCGCAATTAAGTTTGAATGCGCTCCATGACGTTGCACTGATTTGTGAATATTGCCATATGTCATTGACGGATTTGCGCAAATATTAACTGGCTGATAGAAAAGTTATTCTGGTTACAAATGATTGTATCCTATTGTATAAACAATTGCAATCTCTCATGTTTGATAAATTCAGCCTGCCATATGTAGAGATATGAATCCCAAGTCGGTAACATTAATATTCAGCTTTTTTTTTAACTCCTTCAGTCTAAATTATTAGTTTTAGTGTAGACTATACTAATCACTTATATAGATATGCTAAAGCTAAAAGTGCGCGGTAAAAAGGTCCGCCACCTCTAGAAGTTATAGAATTGTTACGATACTATTTTAAAAATAGAAGGCAATAAAGTTGTAACCAGACATCATCTACAATGTCTCTATCAGGAGATAAATCGCCATTCATTACTCATGACAAAAGTTTTTTTTTGATAGTAGTTTTTCTGGTTTCGAGTTCTTTTATTTGGTTTATATTACCTAAATATGATTTTAAGCATACGTTTTTAACTGTAATAATTTTAAACTGTATTCAAAATTTGTTTTATAACCTCTATAAATTTTACCTAGAACCAACTAAACTTTTACACTGGCTAAGATGTAATAATAAGAAAATAATGAATAAAAAGCCATTATTAAGATTAATAGTTATTAGTGATAAATATTTCTGATGACAAACCACATTAAGTTTATATAAACTAAGGCGCAATTTTAATAGTTTAGCTAATATTTTAAAAAATCAAAACTAGAACAAACATTGTATCTGGTTGCCCGATGACTTTCCATTGGTATCCTGCCGATGGAGTAAAAAGGAACAAGTGACAAATTTTAGAAACATATTTTTATAATTAGAAATTGATTTGAAATTTTGGCTAAACATATTTTAATAGTTTTGTTTGATACGTGTTATTTGTTCTGATGTAGTTTATTTGGTTTAGACTATAGACAGTATAATTTCTGAAAGTCAAATGGGAGTTTTGTGCTTCTCTCCGTACTCTAAGGTGGTTTTTATGTATTAACAAAATAAAATTAGACATATATATATAACTAAAATGCGAGCTATTGAGTTTTCTTTCAGAAGCCATCGTAAAATAAACAAACCAGTTACTATAAGTATCTTTCTAACAACATGTTGATATTCATGTAAACTACTTCAGCCGAATTTCCAAAATATGACCCACTTTAAAAATTAATATTATGGAACTAGCCATTATTTTCAATACATTCTTCTTGTACATACCACTTAGTAAGGTGACCATATTTTTTAAGTCAAATCCGGGACGGCAATTTTCAATCATTGTACTATTAGAGGATACAATAAAAAAACAGTTTTTTTAAACGAATCTTTTTTTTTATCATAATTGCGGACTTTTAGTAAAAGCTTTGTACTTCGACTATTATATGCAATACTTCTTTATCTGTGATATTACATCTTATATTTTTTATATATATGTGTCTATTCAATTTTCTTCAGAAGATTAATTTGGAAAAAATAGCATCTGTTGTTTGTTTTCTTAATTTTTGTTAATTTAACTATTAATTTTCAAAAAACCGGGACATCCGGGACAAAAAATCAAATCCGGGACAAATATTGCTTTAAGAAAAAACCCGGACACAATCGGACGTATGGTCACATTACAGTTAGTTATTCTTTTTATTATGAGGCTTAGATTTTTCGAGCTTTTCTGAGCAGCTAAAAACGACTTTACAGAAAAATGTGTATTTATTTTGTGTATTTATTTTGGATAAGTTGACTGATTTGTTAGCTGATTTTTTAAAGACAGGAAATGCTTAAACACTTCACTTTCACAAATGTATTATTGCTAAATTCTCATTCATTTAATTTAATTTTTTTTAAAAGGTATTTAATGGAAATAAATTGCGTAGAAAATAATGATGTATGAATTAATAAATGGATATATCTAAATGGATTCTTCGTATTTAATTACTTTAGGTGTATACATTTTCATTTCAAATAAAAAATTTAAAAATCGTTATTGTGATATTGTATATATTTCAATTACAGAATAAACCATTCTAAAAAATGCAGTTAACTATAATAAACGCAATCTAATTGTTGGAAAATTAAAAATGATTTGGAAGGATAAATGCACTGCTATTTACAATAAAAGATGTATATGGGCTTATATTTACTTCGAATATACATTATTAGCGTGTTATATGATTATTTGTCATTTCTATCATATACATAAATTTGTAATTATCTAAATTAATTATTCAATAATGCCGACTAGATTTGTAGGTTGTTGTATTCATCAATTCTACACAGGGTTGAAGGATATGACACAAAAACTATTTACTATGTTTTTCAAAATGATTTTGCCTAAAATCTTACTAAGTAAGCTGCAATTTTGTATACTGTATTTAATTATATATATATATATATATATATATATATATATAATGTGTGTATAATACTATGTCATATCCTTGTAGGCCAAATGACATCGTGTTCCATGCACAAATATTATTACAATGCTTGAGTCGTATGCAAACATATTCCCAGAAGTGCATACATCTTCCATAAACACTATCATGTATCTGCTAAAAGCCAAATTGGATACGTTTACTAATAAATTAGTGTAACCGTCCCAATTAGAGATCATTGAAATATATGACTTTTTTTTCTTTTATATAAAACTATTAAAATATATCAAAATTCAGGAATATAAGAAAGGGTTGTTAATATTTGTTGCGAAGGTTGTTATATATATATATTTAGTTTAAAAGTCGTTTTAAATATAAATTTAAATATAAATATAAATTTAAAAATAAATCTAATTATAAAAGTCGGGCATTACAACAATAAAAAATATTTTGATAGTTTTTACAAATTTATTTAAAATCGATACGTTTCGGCTAGCATCTTAGCTTTAATTCACTGGCAATCAATGTAACTTTAAAAATTAAAACTAAATAAATAATATGTAAAAAATAATAATAATGATAAAAACACTTACAATTATGTTTCTTTTTTTTTCCATCTGTTACATTACAAAATTGTGAGTGATTTTTATCTTCAGTACTCAGATTATAAATATGTGAAAGTAGTTTAAGACTAAAAGTTTAATAGTAAAAATATAATAGTTTTAATGAATTTTATACTTCTATAAAATACTTGCATATTAATTACTTGAACAATTTTATTAAATTTTTCTATATAATTTTACAATTTTTGAAAAATTAAATTTGTTAACCAAGTTTGTTATTAATATTTGTTTGGATTTTTATTACAAGTTATGAAATTCAACATCACTTAACAATTCCATAGTACTAGACACAAAAAAATTCCGCTTTTAGCTCAGGATAGCTTTGTTTGAATTGACAAAAAATTCAATTTGTTTATAACTCTGGTTTATCTCTATATATTTCTTATCATACTTTCACATAATATTTTTTTTTATGCTTTGGCTACTCAATTTCAATTTTTAAGGTTTATGCAGAGCGGCAATGTATTTCCTTAATTCAAAAAACAAGAAATTACTTATTTTTTACCTGACAATATTTTTGTGTTTCTGTTTAATTTGATTCTCTTTTTTGGTACAAAAATTTCAATTCCATTAGTGTAATTCTACTGCGGGTATTAATTTATATGCGGGCTAGTTGTAATGTTTAGTTAGTGGAAATTATAAAAATGATCTCTTTTTACTGTTTGACAGTTATAATTTACATAACGTTACCAAGTCCTAATTATCTTTTTATATTTCTTATCACATTTCCACATATTTGTTTTTGGATGCTTTGGCTACTCAATTTGTTTTTTTTCGTTTTACCATGCATTCCTTTATTTTAAAAACAAAACTGTCCTTATTGTTTGACGATGTATTTGTGTTCTTATTTAATTTTTTTCTTTGGTACGTAAAATTTCAATTCAATTAGAAAAATTATATTGTGGTTATTTATTGATATTATGCATTATTTTTAGCTGAATGATGACATATTTAGTTCTGGGTAGTGTCTAAATAATTGTTGATACTTATAGAAATTTTTGACGAATTTGCTACTGCATTATTTAATATATATATATATATATATATATATATATGTGTGTGTTTGTATGTGTGTGTATTTACATGACTGTCCGTTAAACAACTGACCATAGCTGCTTATAATCCACGGATTGTGCAACTCTATTATTCCCTTGCAAAGCCGTCTCGTGCGTCGGGCATCGGATTTTTATTTAATTAATATTTCTAATAAGATTTTATGTGCGCTGCACAATAACTGGATGTAGTTTGGCCTCTAATCTCTCAGCAAATCCGACTGCTTCGTGCCCTGTTATGAAATTCCGATTGAAGTCTGATTTTTACCAGAGGCACATGGAGAGAAAAACGTGAAATAGCAGGAATGTGACTGATGAAAAAAAATTAAATTCTATTACATTATAGATTCGACTATAATATATATATATATATATATATATATATATATATATATATATATTAGAGATGGGCTTATCGTATCCGAAGCCGGATCGACTCGGATTTGACTCCGCTTCTGAGTTATACCAAAATACTCGACCCAAATGTGTTCTATAGTACGTTGTTTAAGCATCTAATTGTAAGAATTTGTCAAATACCATTTAATTTATTAAAATGAAAATTTACGAATAAAATAAAATTAAAAAATATCAATAAAATATTTTTTCTAAGAAATTCACAAATAAATGACTAGTTGTAAAATTTTTCGGTTGACCACATGATCGACTCAATGATTCGTAATTTTAACAGTGTTGACCAAAGTAAAAACGCAAAACATGTGAATTAAATTTAATTTATTTTCTTTTGATGAGAAAATAAATGATTTTTGGATTAATATTATATAAAAATAATATAGTAAACTTTGTAATAAAAGCAAAACATTTTTCATAAAATATATCACCGATAAAAGCATAACATTTATCATAAAATATTTTTCTTCTGCTATTTTTATTTGAGAATTAATATTATATTGGGTTTAGTACCAGATTTAGTACCAGTTTAGGAAAGTCGGTTATGACAAATCCTGTGAGACAACTCCACTCGGATTCACTTCAAGGGAGGAGTTGTATCGGAGTGATAACTCCGGAGTGAGTTACTCATCTCTAATATATATATATATATATATATATATATATATATACATAATATTTATCTTTCTGTATAAACTATACGTTGTAATGATATAGATGAACAGTTTCTATATCTATAAAATGCTATACCATGGCAATACCGTATTGATCATAGGGGCTCGCCATACATAAACTATATGCATTTCATGGTTTATTTTATTATACTAAAATGATCGTAAATAACCGAGGACATAACGCCGCTCTATATATGATATAATCGAATGACAGGATAAAATTCCAAATCGATACGCTAAAATATGTCCACGCATAAATTGTTCATAAAATATCACGCCATAAATGCATACATAGTTAACGTGAAAACTCCCGGTGAAAAATAAATGAAGCAGCTAAAAGAATCCATATTATTCATATAAAAAAATAGAGTACATATTTTTGATTTTTGAAAAAAAAAATTACACACAGATGAAGAAGTATATCATCAAGTTATGACATAAAAATTCTTGTTTAATATAACATTTCAGACCATAAAACATTCATACATCCTTCATCTCAGATTCGTCGAAATACCAGAATCAATGTCATATCCAAGTAACTTGTCTTTGGAAAAGTTATTCAAGTATCAAATTCAATCACAAACTTAGTGAAATATTAATGATTAACACGCCTTTAGCTCGATCTAAAACAATACTTGTGCACAAGTTGTTCTGTTGGATATGAAACTTTGTTATAGCGTTAATAATTTCTAATTACGGCTAATGATAAACTTTTGCTGTTTCTCTAATTGTTTGGCGATCATATCATTTTACTCACATATTGCTTACATGTGAAAATATTTTGATTTTTAATCATTTCGTATTTTAAATATTAATGTATTAAATAAAATAAATTACTTGAAGTAATAAATTCACTCACTCAATTAAATTTTGCCATGTAAAAACATATGACTTATGTGGTTTTTGCTATATAAATAGAAATATATTAAGTATGGGTGGTAAACTACGATATAGGATAGTTTGGGTACGGTTGTGCCAGGGTACGTATAGTGACAGTCATTAAAAAAGTTAGACTATACTGATTTTGATGGTCCAAAGAACGCAAAATGAAGTATGTTTGTTCGGACAAGTTTCCAATAATGCATTGAGTTAATGCCCCACTATTAATACGATTTATAAATCGCATTGCTTTTAAAAAGTCAAAAGTAAATTATTGAAATTAAAAAATAATCGTATTCATAAGTTATGATTATTTAAATGATTAGGTTGTGTAATGTTACATACTTCTGATAATAAAAGTCGTTATATACCATGTTGATATTTTTTTTATATTCTTATAAATTACAATCTGTCTAAATAGAAAGACATTGAGTGATTAGTTTGACAAATAACATAGAATTTTAAAAAGAAAACCCAGTGGTTCACCTTTTATTAATGTAATAAATCATATCTTAATTAAATTTTGGTATTATAAAGAGAAAAAGAAACTCAAATATATACATACAATTATAAACAAAGTACAATATTCTTCAGCATTCAGCACTACACAGACTACATATACACATACATACACACACACCTATCATAGATAATATGGTAGAACAACTTATTATTGATTAAAGTGTTGGATCTATTAAATGCTTTCTTTTTAGTCTTATATTATATGTGGTGTTGTAAAGAATTGCTATCAGTTCATTTGGATGATGGGAAATTTTGCTCTTCAAGTATAAAGGCACGCTTTTTAATTTCTTCACTGATTGTGAGTGTATCGGTGTCTTGATGAACTAACCATGTCGGTACATAACTTGACGCGGATATTGCTTCTCTGAGTATTTTATTCTGGAATCGTTGCATTATTTGTATGTTACTGACTTCAGCAGCACCCCATAGATGGATGCCATACATCCAAACTGGTTTGAGGATAACGTTGTATAATAAAATGTTGTTGTACATTGACAGTTTTTATCTAATATTGATATTTATAACTATTATTTTTGACCTATGTTTATGTCTGACACAACCATCTTGGGGCTATGGACGGTTGTGACAGTCCCCTTGTACGATTTGATTTTATGACTAATCCATTGTAATTAAGATCAGTATCTTATTACTTCCACGAAGACAAATGTTATGGTTACCATTTATATACTCTTCTCCCAGATAACTGGTGAATTACCTAATTTATTTCTGATCCAAAAAATGGCACAACCGTACCCAGTCTCCCCTACTTACTTTCCAAATATACAAAACATAATCCATTCGCGTCGACAAATTAGGTGTAAATTTCATTAAAATATCTCGTCGTAAACTTGTGTCTATATATTATTTCTAGGTAAATTCCGTAGTGCTAAGCTACATGTGTTTGTAAATTAGCGAAGTGACATTGTGTCAGCGCTCGCATAGGGCTACAAGGGAAAATGATTAATTGTACTTCGGGGTAAAATATTATTTTGTACCACTTTGGTTTGTTAGTCAGCTCCAAACATAGTCACAATGTTTGATCACGATTCATGAGAAATGTGTATTTTAAATATTAAAGGATATATTCGAATATTTATATAATTAGTGTAATAGGAGCACGACTTAATATTAGTAATCTAACAATTAGTTGCCCTCTATATTTATCATTTTAGTCCGTTTATTTGATTATATTACAAATATAAATTGAAAGAAGTTGTAAAATAGTTAAAAGAATGGAAATCTTAGTTTCAGAATTTAAGTTATTTTTTAAAGAAAGTACAATTTGGGAATTGGTAAGTTTTGTCATGTATGGGGAAGTATATTGTGACAAAATTCAATTTTAGAGTGAAAAGAAATTAGTTTTTATATTGTTTTCATTATTGTATTTGACAATATGGCTGTGAGCTCTCTATGTAATTTATTGTTTGTCTGTTCGTGAAGTTTTGCTTTTAAAATGATAAAAGTAAATCAAAATGGCATATTTTTTTCATGAAATCGAATATAAATATATTGTATTTGAGAAATATATGCTCATATATGCAAAATTTAGTTTGAATAATGCCAGATGTGAGTAAACTTTCTGTTGAGTAAGTATAGTAATCATAAAAAAATCGGAATTGAAATTTTTTGCATATCTTTACTTTTCAAGGTTTTCTGAATATTTTGGCATACTTCATAGAAAATGTATACAATCCTATTGATGTGCACGCAGATTAGTTTTTTGCAAAGGCAGGTCTAGCAGTTTTGGAGATACGGTGCTAAAATAGCAGAACTTGAGAATTTAGTTTTTGTGATAACTTGGATAGAGCAAAAAGTGCTAAAAATAACAGTATTTGCGAAAACGGCTCTTCCGATTTGAATGATTCATTGGCTAATACATATTTATCCTATTTGGGTCGATGGAAGGAAGAATTGGTTACATTTTTGCGAAAGCAGGTCCAAGATTCCGAGAAGCATAAAAAATAGCAAAAATGCAACTAGATCATATATTAGTTAAATAAAATATTTTTGATTAAATTTATATTTACATAGATCGATAAGTTTGTGTAATTTGCCACAAAGAAAAATGCCACTTACAACCAGTTCTTAGTATTTTTAGAGTAATTCGTTTGTTATGCAGATTTTTACTCTTTTTCTAAAACACTCGTTTGAAGATTATAGATGTTGCATAGAAACGTTATCATAACTAACATAGTTCGTGAATGAATGTATGTATTTTGAATCAAATGAGGTTTAACCATTCTAAACACTTTTTAATATCTGAATAATTAAATATTCATAATGAATGTAAATATGACAAGTTGCATTCCATAACCTGTTACGATTTTTAACTATGTACATATTAGTTTTGACTGTCAAATTAACCAATAAAAATACTTAATTTCATCGAGTTAAACATTTTCAGTCGTTGGAAAACAATAATTTTTTGTCATTGCCAAAATGCATATTAAAGTCTTCGCAAACATTTCATACATTCACTATGGCAAAAAATGAAATCAACCTCTTTTTCTCGTAATTTTTATGGAACTATATGAGCTGAACATTATATTGATCATCACGGTTATTTAAAAAGTTTTATGAACTCGTTAGTTAACTAGATGAAGACTTCGCAAATATAATTAAAAGTTTTCATAACTTATTGTAGTTATATGAAATGGAATCGCGAAATAC
Source organism: Ctenocephalides felis (assembly GCF_003426905.1). NCBI lineage: Eukaryota > Metazoa > Arthropoda > Insecta > Siphonaptera > Pulicidae > Ctenocephalides > Ctenocephalides felis. The sequence goes on along the minus strand of NW_020536212.1, from coordinate 17,329 downwards.
GAGGAGAGTAATACAACTGATATAATTAAGTAATTTTAATATTATATATTAAGAAACGCCGTAATTCTTGAAACTATTTTATAAGTACTTAACCGCACTTTGGAAAGTAATTTGAATTTTATATTTGTTGAATGAATGAACTGTTTGGTCTTAAAAATAGTTAAAACATATTTGAATTATTATATCCATAGTTTCAAAATCATTGATTGTTGGTTATATAAAAAAATTATATAAATTTTACCATGCATCTTCAAGGAAGTTTTAAATTTTCTCAATACATGTTGGAAAATAGAGCAATCGAAAACGCTTATAATAAACAAAATTGAACGATTTTGAAACAAGATATTGTAGTTAAAGTAAACCCAATCGAAATATAATAGAAAAGTTCATAAATTTACCAGGAGATATTGGTAATCGTTATTCAAATATATCCTTAATATCTATTATAAAATCTGTATTTTTTGTCATTTGTTTAAATACTTTATAAATATGTTATACTTAATGTTCAAGATTTATAAATATTTTAGTACGGAACATATTTAACTTTCCATGGCGCAAGAATAGACAACGTATATTACTCTATAAAAAGTTAAAATTTTGTTTTATATCCAGTTAAACTATTATCTTTTACTTCGTGTCATTTGATGCAAAAGTGCAGTAGTTTATAAGAGCACTGCTATATAAAAGAAATTTATTATATAGCAAGTAATACTCGTATAAACTTTATCTATACTAGCTTATTTAACGCATTCAGATCCTGGTAATGGAGTGATTTTCAATTGCTACTCTACGTTTCTAATAAGCCAATATCGTATTCGCAATGAAAACTGTACATAAAATAAATAACTTCGAAATGGCAAAAGCTTCAGACGAATGAGAGCATCGTCGCATATCTAAAACACCCGAGGCAATATTTTATATAGAGTCCAATAAAATTTTATTGCTCTGTCGTAATAATATAGAATGAAGTAGAATCGTCACTGCAAGTGACCGGTCATTTGTTTATTGGTTAATACTGAGTTATAGCTGAATTCATAATGCATTTTCCGTATTAGAGTTTGTAAAATAGAGGTAAAGAAAATGGGAAAATGAAGTGAAATTCAATATACTACGGTGATGCATTGCATAGTAGAATATTGAGCAATTATTATACAAATAGTACTCTGAAACACATTTTTATGTATAGGTAGGCCGGGGCACAATGGTCCAATTTGGCTGAGCAATTATATTGTGAAAACCAAACCAATTATATCACAACAAATGACACGTATACAACTATCTGACTATGTTCAGTTAAGCTTCCAGCAAATTCATCATTGTAGAAATAAGTTTCTTCTGCTGTTTTTCAAAATTTGTCTCTTGGCTCTTTTTACCCCATAGGCAATGTAAAATGCGGCAGTCAGGGAGCGAATTGATCGAATGTCTTATATTTTCAAGACGATTTTACGAAATAATAGCTACATTATTCAACCAATGCAAAATATAACTTTCATGAGTACATTTTTTATAGAAACAACACTGAATGTAACTTTGATCTGGTGTTACGTCTTAAATATTCATCAGCTGAGTTTGAATAAATATTTATTTGATTTATCTTTTGTTAAATAGCTTTTTTAATTTAATGTTTTTTTCTATGAGCTATATTTTATTTTGTACACGTTTGCCAGGGTAAAGGTTCAGTTGCACCTTCATAAATATAAAAAAAAAACTATATAATCTAACTTAAAATTAATAATACATCTTATAAAACAATTAAATAACGTAAACATAAAAAATGTATTAAGGTCTCTAAGGTCAATAGTGCTCATAACCAAAAAAACTAAACAACGAAAGAAAATACTTTTTTATGGATTCTCAAATATTTTCGCTTAGCTCCTGATAGCGATTTCGTAAGAATCAGTGTGATGGCTCATTATATATCATTTATCCTCTACTTTCAAATATTGTTGTTAAAAGATTTTTACTCCTTGCTTGATTTTGTGATCAGTAGTGGACCTATTTACCCGTGGAAATTTATTCCCTACTCTACCTTATATCACTTGGGAATCTTGTTGATTAGATTTTGGTAAAGAACAGACGTTTTTGTAATTAGTTATTTCAAGGTGTTTCTGATAATTTCAGTGCACAGATCATTTTCCTAATATATTTTACATGAACGAAAAGTGTATATTTTACACAAAAACACACAAAAAGTCTATTAAAATTTTTCAAATATTAGAGGAATGGGCTATGGGTTTTCGATATACACCGTGTAAGGTACAAAGCAAATATTTATGCACTAAAATTAATGCATATACAGATATTATAAATTCGTTTAGAAAATATGATTAGAAATGGATATTGATTAGTTTTTAAGGTGGAGCAAATTAGATTGAGCATATTAGATTGAGCATTGATTCTATTTTAACAAAGGGCAAAAACTTTATTTAAACCATTTATATTTTTATGTTAAAAGTTTGTAAATCTCATTTATTATTGATTAAGACGAGTATTTACATCTGGAAAAGTTTATTGAAGTTGCTTTAATACTAAATGCTATTTAAACTTTTTAATATTTCGTAGTAATAGTAATCGCAAAAAAATCGAAAATGAAATTTTTTATATATCTTTACGTCAATAAAAGTTTTTAAACATTTTGGCCTAATTTAGAAAAAAATTATGTATGTGTGCGTGTGTACGTGTGTGTATATATGTACGTGTGTGTGTACGTATGTATGTGCGTATGTGCGCATGTGTGTGTGTGCGTCGATACAAATTTTCGTCGACGATTTCGGGAACACGGATCAACCGATTTCAGTAATTAAAATTAGTAATTAAACATTCGATTTGTATTGATAAGGAGACGAGCTGATAAGCTTTTGGCGAAAGCAGGTCTAGTCGTTCTGAAGACACGGGGAAAAAGTGCCAAAACCGGTAACTCAGTTTTCAAGAGATTAGAGGGTCCAATTTTAATAATTCTTCAATGTTACTGATCAAATTTTTTGGAATGTCTAGAGGTCTAGAGGTTATGGACTCTCAATAAAAATAAGTTAAAAAAATGTCAATTGGCGGTCAAAAATGTTTATAGGACATATGTACATCAAATTATCGGAAACTTTATAGAGATTTTAATAATGTGGATACATTTTGTGTAATTTTTTTGGGTTCCGTACCAAGATTTTTAATTGCGATACGGAAAGTTCTAGCAATTTGTCTCAAGACACGATGCCATGCAACCCACTAGTTTTTTTCTAGATTGTAATAATTGTATATAAAAATATAATGAAATTTAACTATTCTTTACACAATTTAATATCTTAATAACACACGGTTCTTTCAAGCCTTTAACCACCTGCTCCGAATTTTAACACGTTGCAATTTCAACTTAAATTTACGACATTAAAATACAATAGTATAGTATTTTAATGACGACTAGCTTCACGGTCTCTCTATGCAAGGGCAAAAGCTAACTAGTAAAATCCACACAATGTTAACATAAAATCAACTTTGACAATAATACGGTCTTATGGCAATCTAATATTTAAAACTCGTTATGTTTTGAAATTAAGCTAAAAACATATAATCAATTAAGATATGTATATGGTTTTAAAATTAATAAATTAATCAGGAACTGCAACGTTATACAAACGTCGCCAACTATTCTTTACACAATTTATTATCTTAATAACACACGGTTCTTTCAAGCCTTTAACCACCTGCTCCGAATTTTAACACGTTGCAATTTCAACTTAAATTTACGACATTAAAATATAATATTATCGCATTTTAATGACAAGCGATTAGCTTTACGGTCCTCTCTATGGAAGTGCAAAGCTTACTAGTAATAACTGCACTAAATCCACATAGTGTTACCTAATACCCTCTCTTCGGGTCGTAAATTCGCCTTGCGTTCGCACGTTTCGTTGTACAGCCAAAATAATGAGAGCGCAAAATCTTGAGTTAGCATCGCAGCGGTAAATTCAATATAAGTATGAATTTGATATCGAACGCGGATATCCTCTCTGAGAGTGCAAACATAATCTGAACGAAGTTCAGTTTTGCTAGCAGCTTCTGGGAAACATTAAACTTATTAAATTTCTTGTTTGCTTACATATAACTATTGCACGGTAATTGCAGGGCGTTGCTATAAAATCGATATGTTTAAGTTTTAAAGTTCTCCGTGGATTGTTTATTCAGGAACATGGGTTATTATTCGTAATTGCTTTAAGGAATATTACTCGCTTTACTAATTTGTCAGAAGATAAGTTTTTAAATTTATTTTTTGATAAACTTTATTATTGTTTAATAAACTATTGCTGGTAAAAACCTCGCACCTAGCGCAACATGTGCGTTCACATTCCTTGTACTTTAAAGTAGTGTTTTTAGTCAAATAAAATGCTTAAATTAAAATTGTATACTAAAGATATTACCATAGCAAATATTTCTAACAAGAATAGTGCTATTTATTCTATTTTTGAACTCTTTTTAATTTCTGGCTGTCCAGAATTGGTTTCAGTTTATATCAAACAAATAAAAGAAACGGTGAATTTATTGGGATTGAAATTAAAGAGTTTTCACTTCCGTGAAAATATCCTACTAAGTTTCAACAATTACTATAATTTAGTATGTATTATAATGGTTTTCTATAAATGTACATATATCTGTCAAGCATATTTTTATTGAAGTAAAACTTCTTTAGGCGCGATTAGTGTGTAAATCCGTACTAATGCAACGGAAGTCCGTTACGCCCGAACTGTTCGTCATTCGCTCTCGATGAGATCATTTCTATATGGGTCGATTGTCGTTAGCCGTCGCGTATGTGAATAGGGATCTGTTGTTGTATGCGTACCGGCATCAACGTTGTATGCGTACCAATATCAACAAGGAAATCGACATAGATAATTAAACATTTTAAAGTTACATCGTAGTACAAATCTTGATTTAATAAAAAATGCCTGAATCAGAAGAATATTTTACCCTGTTCCTTGAAAATATTAAAACGATTTAAACATTTGTGTCGTGTACTAAGCGTAAGTTTATTACATAACATTTATTTCATAATCCAATGTGTAAACAAATGTTATAGATTTATTAATCAGCAATGACTTCATTTTTCTAATAAAGTTTAATTTCTAAATGCTAATTACAATGACAAACCGATCATGTCATATTTGAAGTATGACTTTAATTACATTTTGGTTTTTAAATATTACACATATTTTAATGGTATTATAAATATATAATTTATAATTTACCATTATATAAATGTGTATAATGGTTGACACTAATAAATATTACTAATAAACATTCAAAATTGTTATATGATGTATTTATTTTTAATTGAATGCCATCTTGTATAGTATAAAATAAGTTTTACTTCAATCGCGTGTGAACCTTACGCGCACTCATTTTTTTGATTATTTTTTCCATATTGATTACTATTATATTATTATTATATATTAATAGATAGATTATTAATTTAGGAATTGTTTCATTAGATTTTACTGATGTCTATTTGAAAGCAATAAAGGTGCTCTTGTAGTTGTGATTATTTTTTAATATCGCAATATTTTTGACTTCAATGCACCAATTCTCAGATAGAGCATTTTTACAAAGAAATATTCTGAATATAATCTTATTTAGAACCTATACTCACAAATGAAAATAAATATCACTGCGGACTGACATTATGGTACTAGTTTCCACTAATACGTGTTTAGCTAATTTTCTAATACGTGTATAGCTAAACTATTTATTATCCTATTACTGATGTTGTATTTTTGTATTATTATTAATTTTGTTAATAATAAGGTTACAGCTATCAATTACAAAAATGTTATTAAATATTTCTTGCTTTTACATAATAAACATGAATTTTAAATGATCCAAACTAAAATAAAATATAAATTTTATGATTTGTTTATAGTTAGCTATTTTTATGACAATACTTATAAAACTACTTGTTATTGAATAAACATCTTAACCTAATAACTATTGTCAAACCTGCTACACAGAACTGTTGAAATTGAGCCAAACTCACACAAACGAAGTAAACTATAAATATTGCGATTTTTTTATAGTTATTTATTTGATTTTATGACAATGCTTATAAAACTACTACTGAATTGTATTTATGTATCATTAACTCATTAAGCTTCTTCAAAAAGAATAGAATCAAGTTTGACTTGTAATATGCAGTTCTACTCGGAACTTGTCTAATTAATGAAAACTATAATCATTAAACTAAGTACTATTATTTTTATCTTTAAATTTTTTTACTTGTTAATTAACGTTTGCATAAATCTAAATGTGTAAGTTTTAAAAATATCCGAAGATGAAACTTTGGAGTACATGGATTATATTCATAATTACTTCTAGTGCAATTTAGGAGAAGAAGCTTTATGAAATCCACCTGAAAGCTCGAATAAACGTAGCATAGTAAAAAATTAAAAAATACTGATAATGTTTCTGAATCAATTTTTCAACAAGATGTTCATTTTGAATGATCTGTTAATTTTATACTTCAATAACATTTTAATTGTTAAAATAATATTTGTTATGAATCCAAATGTTAATATTTCTAATTCAAATTTTTAGTAGGTTATCATTATAAATTTAATATTATTTTATATGAAAAGTTTTAATGTACAAGTTTCATCATTATGTGATATCACGTTGTACTTGCTCTTATAAATTACTATTAAATATCTCGTTTTCTTACTTTTAACTATTACTGAATAATTTCAGATAGTTTCTATAAATCGATTTGTGTAAGTGTTGGAGTGTCTCATAGATTTATTCATGGTACAAGGATTGTTATTTTTAATTGCTTCGGCGTATTTTAAGTGGAGGCGATTAATGAAATCCGCCAGGTGGATCGCATAATGAATACCGTAAATGTAGTTTCAACATATAGTAGTTGTGAATAGTTCACTAATAGAAATAGATCACTAATAGTTGTAGAAGTATTGCCATCCTTAGACACATCATTGAATTTAATTGATTTATATGGTATTTTAGAGACTTCATTTAAAAAAATCTGATATTTCAAATTTTAACCTTATTAATCATATTTTTATCAGGGCTATCATAGAAAATGTTTATTTCACAACTTGCTTTTAGGAGTATTTGAACTATATCGTAAAAATTAACAAACTATTTATATTAGGCGAGACTGGGTGCGATTATCCCACTACTTTTTATCAGCAACAATTTTATTAATTCACCAATTACCAGTGAGAAATATAAAATAAATGTCAATTTCAACATTTGTCTAGGTAAAAATACTAAAATACTGTCTTTGAATACGATAGATTAGTCATAAAATCTAATCAGATATAAAATAGTACGAGTGTTATAACAGTCGTGTAAATACCAAAATTTAAAAGTGTGTAAAGACATGCAATATAATCATTTATACTACTACAATGCTTATAGATTTGACAATATATAACATATTTTTAAACAACAGTTAAGAAGAGTCTAGGTAGTAAAAGTATTATAGTTACTATGTCTCAATTACCTGCAAATTCTTCGTGAAACCAGGAACCAAGTGTTCCTTGGCATTGATACATTTTACGCCACCCTTACCCCCTGAATATGAGCTTCCACTAACCAGACAGAATCAATTATTAAATTATGATTTTGGATGTGAAATTTTTCATTTTTAGTATTGCCTTTTATTTTACCTTTTCCTCACATATTGTGTTAGATTTTTGTATATCTGATTAATCTTCAAATATTACCCCTATTGCAAATTGTTTGTGATTAGTTTTCGTATTTGATATGTTTTGTTTATGTTCGGTATTTTTTTGCACATTTCACTCGTTGCCTTATTTTTAGTTATGTTAGAAATAAATTAAAACAATTACATTAAAATTATATACATATTATATCCTTAGATAACTAGAAATAAATATAGATAATAAACGTAACTAAGTAGTAGTATGGTTTGAGGCAAATCGTTGGAATTTTCCGTAACAAAAATTAAATTCTTTGAAAATTGTCTTTAATTTTATTTTATTTAAACAAAAAGATTTTTGAAAATTTTGATATTAAAAAAATGATTTTATTCTTTAAAAATGTCTTTTGAACAAAAATTTTATATTATGAATTTTATATTAAGGAAATTTTGAACTTTTTTTTTAAAGCAATCGCGTTGCCAACAATGTTACGGAACCCATAGTAATGTAAACAAAATTTATACTTATTTTAAAATTTCTCTAAAATATCTGATAATTTGATATGCATGGCATTTTTTTACTTTTTTTCTCGATCTCTGAAACCGCTAAGCCTGTATTTCCAAAAATTTAATCATTTCTTCATTTTGTCAATACAAGTAAAATGTTTTTTCAATCGGACTGTCCGTTCTTTCAAAAACTGTGTTATTTACCATTTTGGGCATTTTTCGCCCTGTATCTTCGAAACGGCAGGAGTTGCCTTTGCCAGAAACTAATTAGTACCTCTTCCTATCAATAGGAATCGAATGTTTTTTGAATCCTTCAAATCGCTTGAAGCGTGTTTCCGAAATAGTCGACGAAAATTTGTATCCAAATACACAAACACATATACATCGATTTTTTATAAGATTAAATGTTCAGAAACCTTTGAAAAGTCAAGATATATAAAAATTTTCATATTTGATTTTTTTCGATTACTATAACTTTCCCTACGAGAAGGTAACTCAACAAAAAACAGATATCAAGATGATTATATTTATGATTTATATTAATTGATATTTTATATTTGCTGGCAGATTTGAATTCAATTCGGAATTTGACTATTTTATTTGGAATTAATTCATTAGAAAGACATGTAATTAAATATTATTTATATAAATGCCATATGGTATTCATATTAGTATTATATTATTGTTCAAAAACTAGCTCAAATAAAGAAAAATATGATTTTTTCTCCATTCAGTAATATAAAATATTTCAATTACATTTATACTGTGACACTATATATGTTAAAACTGACGTTTGCAAAACAAAAATATAAAAATCAAATATATGAAAAATAGACATTCATAGAGAACAGACTGACTTTTATTATACAATAATGAACTTTATTTCAAAATCTATATCTGCTCAGACAGGTATTAATCATGTTACAGAGCCGTTGCCACAACGGCACATTCACCTATCCAACATATAATATATTAAATGTATATATATATATATATATATATACAGGGCCGGATTTAGAAATTTCGCGCCCTGGGGCACTGACAAAAATGCCGCCCCATCCCTAAATTTTTTACTTAAAATAGTTTATATATATCATTTTTCTAAAATTAAAATAACTATTTGATTGCAAAAAAATTATTACGCATTACATAGTGTAAATAGTGGTGCTTGGCATCGTGCCTTAAGATAAATTGCTGAAACTTTCAGTACCAAAAATTAAAATTTAAAAAAAAAATTAAAGCGATCGGCCTGCGTAAGTAAGTAAGCGCCGCCTCGCAGAATAACAGATAAATAATTTTGCAGAACTCATAGAAATGTAAACAAAATTTAAATTATTAAAATATCTGATAATTTTATGTGCATATGGTTAATGATCATTTTTGACCGCCAAATGTTTCTCTTTCAATTTTTTTTATTGGGTCACCGAAACCGCTAGACCTGCCTTTCACAAACTTAATCAGTTCTCCATTTTGTCTATATATGTAAATTTCTTTTAATGATATTGGACGTTCCGTTTCTCAAAAAATGAATTATTATTTTTGGCATTTTGGCCCATATTTCCGAAACAGTTGGACCTGTCTTGGCCAATAACTAATCAGCACGTTTCGCTATCAATAGAAATCGAATTATTCAAATAAAATTCAATTTTAATAAGCTTAATAAATGAAACTTAATAATTTTCAAAAAATTTCGAACGTGCGTCACTAATTTAGTTTTTTTTTTTCATCGCTATGAGCTTGGAAGTGCACAAATTCGTCATCTTAAGAGGGCTCGAGATCTGAAGAACATATTTTTCTTAAAGTTTCAACTCACTTACGAATCTTATATTAGCCAAATTGCCAAATTTTGCAATGCATTTGTATAATGTTTTGTTAATTATATTTCTTGAAATTAAAAATGTTATTAAAAAAATTACTTAATTATATGGTATAGAATTTTTTTTCACTATCCAAATTTTGCTGCCCCCGAAAATTGTAGCCCTGGGCAGTAGTCCCGACTCCCCCTACTGTAAATCCAGCACTGTATATACATGTATTTTAGAACACTTGAATAAATTGCACTGCACTGCATTATACATGTATAATAGAACTCTTGAATAAATTGAAAATATATTTTGATTTTAAAATTTAATTTTATCTTTAGTATATATAATTTCATATCAAGTACACAAATTTTTCATGTAGTCATTTTTTATTTTTTTATTTTCTTATAAATTACAATTTGTCTACATAGAAAGACATTGAGTAATTAATTTGACAAATGACATAGAATTTCCAAAGGAAAACCCAGAGGTTCACTTTATATTAATGTACTAAATTATGACTTAATTAAAATTAGGTATATGTATCCATATAATCACTATAATCTTTCCAAAAGATATTCAAAATCTTTTAAGACTGAATTTATTTGTTTATTTTCTTCAAAAATCCAAATGTATATAAACAATGACAGGTTTTCTGTGATTTTGCCAACACTAGCGCTATCAATTGCCTAATACCAAAAACTATTTATTGATAAGATAACAACCAAAGATAAATGATTTTATCATTGATAACGATCTATGACAGAAATATAAGATTTGAATTTGAATATATGTAGGTAACGACATAAACATAACGACATAACGAGTATGACGAGTAACGATTTATATTGTTTTGGCGCCTTTTTGCCCCCATAAAAGCTGGCACAGAAACAATGTTAAGTCTTTTTGTGTTGAGACCTCGTGGAGTTACTACAGTGAAAGGTAAGTCATTTATAATAACTAATATTATTCTAAAACTGTTTTCAAGTAATTTCTAAAAAAAATCATATATTCAGTTTCTTGAATATATGATTTATGCATGGTGTTTGCTTGCGTTTTGATTTATTTAATTTTGTTTAATGAATTATAAATAAAAAAATGGAAACCGTTCATTATTTATATAAATCGATTTATGTTATTTTTTCTATTTCAAAATAATTTTTGCCGAAGAGTTTCTGTAATGGTTTTGAAATAACTCTTTGGCCAAAATTATATTAAAATATTGAAAATAATGTAAATCCAGTAATATAAATAAAAAATGGTTTTCAAACTTTTTTTAATTATAATTCAATAAAAATAAATCAAATCAAAGCGCAAGTACATATATACAGATATATGTATGTACATATGTATCTAATGTATATTGTATATATTTTATACAATATACAAATTTTAAACAATATAAATAATTCCAACTGTAGAATTTAGGTATATTTTATGATATAAAATTCAATTATTTGAATATACATTTTAATTTAAATATTAAATTATTAAATGAAAAATAGAAATAAGAACATATGAAATATATACTGCATATGTTCTTATTTCTATTTTCCATTTAATAATTCAATATTTAAATTAAAATGTATATTCAAATAAATTTAATAATTATTTAATAATTAAATTTAATTTAAAAGGTATTTAATAAATTATACATATATATGTATAATTTTAATAAATACCTGTATAAATTTTATTAAATTTTATAACATTAAACTATGAGTATTGTATAATAATTGTACAAAATAATTTTAATTGAAAATGGCTGATATATTTGACTACAAAGTCAATAATAATGAAAAAAAGATTAGAATTAGAAAACTATTACAACATTAAAATTTATATCTGAACTTATGTTGGAATTATTTGCAATTGACTTTTTATAATTATTTAATGTAGTTGTTTAATTAATTTTTAATGTAGTTCGTTTCTTTTCAGATTTTATACAGTGCCAATAGTGTTATGTGCAGTGAATAATAACTTCGGAGGCTTATTGTGCATTAAACTTTTTTTAATATTAATTGTAACTTAGTTTATTTGATATAGTGTTAAAAGTAATTTTTTATTTACCATTTTGCGTTATTTCGAGTACATGGTCCACACTTTTTTTTTTTTTTAATTTTCGAAAAACGAACGAATCGTATTATGATGAAAATTGCGCGTTTGAAGCTACGTTCCTGCCGCCTACCCCCCACGGCAGGTCCAAGTAGTCGGGTTTCACATTTAAATTTAATTTATTAATTGAATAATTTTTGTTTTGTATCTCTGAGTGTATGGACCCCTGCGTTGTTTTCCCAGAAGCACCGCAACCCCATGCACATAATTTAACAATTAATATTATTTGTTTGCAATTATTATTAAATTTAATTTTTTAATTATTTCGCTAAGTGGCCCATGGAAAAAAATAATTTTTTTTTAGATTTATAAAATTCTATTATAATGTTTTCAACTTACTTTGATTACTTTTCGTGTCGTAATTTCAAGAATTAACTTTACTTTTACTGGTCGCACAATGAGTCTCCTGGTGGAAGATGCTGAATTTATAAGTGGTTGAACTTGGCAATTTTCAGGACATGGTAAGAAACTCTGAGCTATGTACAAATCTTTTTAATATTGATAGAATTAAATAAAATTTTAATTTTAGGTTGAACACAGAAGTTACCAGAGGAATAGATCCTAAAACACTATTACTAAAACGGAAGAATGTTTACCAGGACGTTAGTGATTACCAGTGTACAAGGATAGAATGGACCACTTTGCAACCAGGAGCGCACAAGACCAGAAGAACGTTTGTTATATTCAGATAAGTTTGTTACTTACTAAGATAGATCACTTTGCTAAGTAGGATGGACCACTTTACCACCACCAGGAGCACACGACCAGGAGAACGTTATGTTGATAAGTATCTTACTTGCTAAGATAGATCATAAGATATTAGTTTTTTTGCGATCATTTTCTATGTTATTATTATATTATATACTATATTATTATTTTATCGGTGCCCCATTTACGTTTTCATTCTTTATATTTGATTCGTGGACGGATTTATATACATATTATAAATAAGATATATTTTGGGCAAAATCGTGTTAAATACAGTGCCAGACAGTGTTGTGTACAATGATATATCGTGATATATACAGTGCAAAACCTTAATATTTACAAATCAAGATCAAGATATAATTCAAGATCAAGATACATACAGTGAAACATCAACATCAAGATCCATACGAGATGAAGATACATACAAGATTAGAACCAACCAGAAAATTGACTACAAAATTGGAGGACGTACACATGGATATATTAAGTTAAAATTAGGTTAGAATACATTAGGCTGGTAGTTTACTATTTTTTATTTTAAAAATGGGTGGGAAAGACGGCAAGGACCTTCCAGTTTGCATAGATTTCGCGTTTTTTCACAATTATTTAAAATTAATTTATATAACAATACTTAATACACAATTTTATGACCTTTATAAATGCACTCCTCTATAAGCTTCATAGTGCTGGGAACCTATGAAGTTAAAGTATTTACATGGTGGATCTTAGGGGGGTACATCATGTAAATACTTTTTTTTTTTTTTTTTTTTTTTTTTTTTCTCTTCATTACAAAATTACCTTTAATTACAAAAGTACATTACAATTTTACCTTTAATTTCTAGCAGGTTCTTGCATCGTCTACGGTTTTTTCCTAAAGAAGATCTTCATATACATTTAATCATCTCGCGGGGTATTTTTCATGTTACATTTGGGTCATTTAAGTTAGGCTTAAATTAGGTTTAGTTAATTAATTTAAGTTATTTTGTAAGTGGACTAGGGCTGTACTCAATTTGTACGGCGACACCACATTAAAAAAAGCGCGCCTGGCAACTATACCTCCTGGGTGGTGTGGAAAATAGTTGCATCTTAGCTATAAGTATAATGATTATCAATTTAATTATTTTATTAATTATATTTAATTAATATATAAATGTGTAATGAAAAATGTAAAATACGCTGATGTTAAATGTCCAAATATTCAATATAAAAAACTTTTAAAATAATCTTTGTTTTTCAATCTGAAAATGTCCAATTTTAAGAACGTCTATATTACGTTTTGAACAAGTGTATGGTTTGGATAATAATATTATCATATTATTATGGATCATAATATTATGTTCAATTGTATTTTTTTCCATCATTTTTTTTATTTTGAATTTTTATGTTACTAATATAGAACTGACCTGATTTTTAGTACTTGTAACATATGTTACTATTAGTAATAGGAATATTGTAATTGGACATAACATTATAATCCATAATAATATGATAATATTATTGATTTTGCAATATTTTGTCATAAAATATTGGTTCGATACCATAACAATATCAGTATCCCAATTATTTAAATTGAAACTTATTCAAAAGTTAGTTTAATAATTTGCTTGCTTTCTTGTACTGAGATTAGTCCTAAGAAAAAGTATTTGCCATAGTAATCGGTATTATTATTTTTGGCATTTTGGCCAGTATTTCCGAAACAGTTGGACCTGTCTTGGCCAATAACTAATCAGCACGTCTCGCTATCAATAGAAATCGAATTATTCAAATAAAATTTAATTTTAATAAGTTTAATAGATGAAACTTAATAATTTTCAAAAAATTTCGACATAAAAAAAAATTTCTTTGAATTCAATTTTTATCATTTTTCAAAAAATTTTAAAGCTTTTTATAAAATGTAATTTTCAGTACGGAAAGTTTCAGTAACTTGCCGTAAGACACATAATTAATTTTTTTCGGCGCTATGAGCTTGGAAGTGCACAAATTCGTCATCTTAAGAGGTCTCGAGATCTGAAGAACATATTTTTCTTAAAGTTTCAACTCACTTACGAATCTTTATATTAGCCAAATTGCCAAATTTTGCATTGCATTTGCATAATGTTTTGTTAATTATATTTCTTGAAATTAAAAATGTTATTAAAAAAGTGAGTTAATTATAATTTTCTTCTCACTATCCAAATTTTGCCGCCCCCGAAAATTTGCCGCCCTGGGCAGTAGCCCCGACTGCCCCTACTGTAAATCCAGCACTGTATATATATATATATATATATATATATATATATATATATATTATTCCATTTCCATTCGTGTGCAAGTATTCGACCTATTTCTCAGTAGATATGAAATGACAAATCGCCGTCTGCACGCCCCGAGCAAAAATATATACGAACGGCAGAGAGCTAGAGAATATTTTTTATTTTCAGAAAATTTATTATTCCAGTAATTCGTCTGGGAGAGGTTTCTATACTTTTCGTTTCGTTTTTGATTGGTCGTTCTTGAAACATAAATTTGCATAAGAAAATCCAAAGTACTGATGAAAAAATGACGCCTCACGAACGCAAAGAATATCTCTCGTCGAATCTGTTTAGAGATTAATATAATGATCGATAACAAGTTCTCATGAATAAATATTGTAGCAGACTATTTTTTTGTGATAAATGCATAATTTTAGTTGTTATTATGGAGATTGTAATATAAAATGAATGATGTCATAGACGTATTATATGCACGTAGCTGTATATTTGTAAGATTTTTTGCACAAAGTAATTGGCTATTATTAGCTATTTCCTATAGGGTAGGTCGAGGTATAAAAGTCCAATATGACTTTAAGAAATTATATTGTGAAAACCAAACAAAATATAATAAAACAAATAACACATATCAAACAAACAACTATCTGACTCCGTTCAGTAAAATTCCCAGCTGCAAAATATTGATTAATCATTGCAAAATGTCATTTTTTTGCTGTTTTTAAATAAATTATAACTTGGTCATTTTTACTGAAGTCCAATACCCTCAATGTCATATTTTTAATTTTAAATGAATTTTAAAAATAATGGCTACATTATTCTACCAATGCAAAAATATATATTACATGGGTACATTTTTTCACATGAGTTATATATTGTGTTGATAGCAATGTATACAACCTTGATCTGGTATTTTATCAGAAACATTGATCAGCAGAGTTGGAAAAACTATTTATTCGATCTATCTCTTGTAAAATTGATTTTTTAAATTAATTTACTTTATGAGTTACTATTATTAATTGCTTACATCTTTTCCGGTACAATTTTTCCTTTTTACCCCACCCACTTTCAAGCTTTTATAGAGATTATATTAAAAAAAGGTTGAATCTAATTTTAATTTAACAATACATGTTATAAAAAAAGTTAATTAACGTATACCAAAAATTATATTAAGGTCTCATAACCCAAACACCGATACTCACAACTAAAAAAACTAAAACGAAAGAAAAAAAAATTGTTATGGATTTCCTTCCAAACATTGCCGCTTGTAAAGTATGTAAATTATTTTCTTTTCTATTAACAGAAATACATACAAAATAAATATCCAGGAAAAGTTAGTTCTCGTTCAAGTCAATAAAAGTTTGTTTCTATATAAATCGAGAAAGTGTTGTTTGTTTTTAAGTTCAAATTACTTCAGACGACATAAAGTTAAAACTGCAAATTAAGTCACAGTGCAACTTTAACACTGAATGCATAAGTCCAAGTCACCAATATTAATTGAATTTTATTCGAATGAATTTGTATTAAAATAAATTATTGAAATCTATAAATTTCCATATATAAAATAGAAATATAAACAGAGTTTTTCTTTTGATTTTACAGTTATAGTTGAAAGAATTATATTTTACATGTCTGCGATCTACTTGCCAATATGTTTAAAGAATTTGTTCAAACATTTATCATTGTTAATTTTTTTGCCTTCAATTAAAAATTATTATCCTATAACTCAAAATTGTAGGAATTAGTTTACTCTATAAGCTATTGTTTAGTTTTTATTGAGTTTTATTATATCTTCAATCATAATATCCAGTATAATAATTTAATTATTATTATATATTTGAAAACAACACATTTTGTATATTAGAATTGACTACATATTCGTTCACTTTTGTTTTAACACAATAGTGTATTTAATATATATTTTTCTACTACTTTTGTCAAATTTATATTATATTTCTTAGCATTTAGTGAAAGCAATAAGTGAGAAATGATTTAGAAACAAAATATTTATTCCTTCAATGTTTTATTTATATATCTTTTTTTTTAATTTGTATTTTTCGCAATTCATTTTTATTTTTTCTGCACCTGATAGAAAAAGAAAACTGTAAACATTAAATGTAAATTTGGAAAGAAACATTTTTATAGATGTTTTGGGAAAGTCTATACAAAATGTACAGAAACAATTATCTCATGCATTATTTGATATGGAATATTTCAGCTATTTTTGATGTTTGATAACAAGATTTTATTTATTATATCTAGATTATTATACTGTTGTGCTACATTTACAA
>NW_020536211.1:0-26718 GCF_003426905.1 Ctenocephalides felis | reverse complement strand
ATATGATTTACTACTGCACAAATTATGTGCACAAGTATGTATGCAATCTATAGGATATATTTTTATTTTTACAAGGTTAATATGATGAAAGTTTGCGGACAACAAATCTCTTTATTAGTAAATTTTAATGAGAACCAAGTTCAATCCTCATTCTGAGAACATACAGTGCATACTTGCTAAGCTTGATAGAAGAATTCTCTGCCTCATATTTGCTTCCAAATTCCAAATATTGATGCTGTAAATGTTTCTCATTACAACGAGATTTTTGATTTTCCATCAGATGCCAATATTCCAGAAATAGTACGGAAAGATTTAATTCCATAATCGAATTCCTGGTGTTTTGTGTGGAGGACGGCTTATTGATTTTAGTTAATGGTGATGAAAGTCATACCAGGTGGTGAATCTGATAAATGGATATCCATCCAACAAAGGATTTGCACTGATAGCGTTGATTAGAATAAGAAGAGAACTCTTGCATTTCTTATATATAATAAAGAATTGATGGTACTAATCGTAAGATCGAATTGGGTACAAGTTGGAAAGACTATTATAAGGAAAATAGAGTTTTGTAATCAATTGACTGAAGAATTAGTTGGTCGTAATGTTGTAGATATATAGCAAAAATCCGTATATTTCGCCTATGGTCATAATTTCTGTTTAGTGGAAAATTGGTAAAAAAAAACTAATTCAGACTATTTTAATTGTTCTTTTGATATTGAACTTTTTTTTATTTTAACAGCGATCAGAACTTATGGGTTCTATGAGGTGTTGTGATGAATTTCTCACAAACTACGTTTGTTTTATTATAGATGGCAACCCAAACAGTTGTTCTCATCTCTATGTGCTGAATTTTTATTATTGCAATCATTAATAGTGATGACTTATTGAACATTGAGGAGAAACTTGAGGATGTTATATAGCAATACTTTATGTAATAAAAACATATTTATATAAATCACAATTTAACTAAAAGCACAATATTTTTATTAGAGAATTTGTTCTCGAACTTGTATTTCAATTTATAACTGGTTCAAATTATATTGATAAAAATATTAATGGTAAGGATTACAATTTTTAACGGCTTATGTGCCAAGTTAGTCACCAGTGACTGACACCTACCTTTCTGTTTCGTATCAGGTGACTGACAGTATAAAATAAAGTAAAATTGAACATTTCTATCGAAACACACATATAAATGATTTTTCCTCGCAAGTGTTACAAATTTTATAACCTTTTCTTTGGTCAAACTTCTTACAATTTTAGTTACATGAGATTGGCGGTATTTTTGCACTACTGAAACTCACAATGGTTGTTCCTTGCAGGGGTCACAAAATTTTATAACCTGTTCCTTGGTCAAAATTTCTTGTTATTTTTCCGAATTTACGTGCAATTTGCGGTATTTTTGCACTACTGAAATTTGGTCTGTACCGGAACTCTATAAAACCTTGTGGCACTCAACGTGTTAACCAGATTCTACACATGCGAAACTAATTGTGCAGGTTTTTGTACTATATTCTTTTATAATGTGGTTTTAAATACAATTTAAAAACATATTGTTTGCCTAGCAAAGGGATGCGATATCATTGCGTTTATTTATGACTTTTGTCATTCTGTTTGAATGAAACAACATTCAGCAAAACGTCTTTCTAATAAATTTTTTTCAAAATGGAAAATAAGTGAGTTCGAAAAATCTATTGTGTTTCAATGGTTTTAAATTGTTTTCGAAATTGAAATTATAATTTTTTGCATATCTTCGTTTCAGGGGTTTCTGAACATGTTGGCATACGTTAAAAAAATGGATGTTTGTGTGTTTTGTGAGTCTGTATTTTTTGTCTACGTTTTCGGACGCACGAATCGAGCAATTTTAATGGTTCAAAAAGCATTCGACTGCTATTGATAGGGAGATGTGCTGATTAGTTTTTGGCAAAGGCAGGTTCAGCCGTTTCGGAGATACAGAGCAAAGAGAGCAGAAAATAAAAATCAAGTTTTTGAGAGAATGGAGCATCCGATTTTAAAAAACCAAAAAATATTCAATTCGTAATGACGGGGGAAAGTGGTGATTAGTTTTTGGTAAAGGCAGGTCTAGTCTTTATGGAGATACGGAGCTAAATGTGCAAAAAATGGTAGTTTTTGAGAGAAGAATCCGATTTGAATGATTCAAAAAACTTTTTGCTTGTATTGACGAAACAGTTGCTTTTGTTTGAAAAAAAAATCCAAAAAAAAAATTTTGTTTATATATCGAAAATAGTTGGGATTTTAACTTTAATTGTGGGTAAAGTTCTAAAGCTCTAAAGACTTATGAAAGCTACAGTTATTTGAAAACATTTAATATTCCTCGAACATTTCGTTACGGTGCGGAAAGTTCCAGCAATTTGCCTTAAGGCACGATGCCATACACCCCTAGTTTATATCATAAATTTATGATAATCATATTCTAATTATTTTAAAATTGCTATAGTGGTTCCTCATACAAATTTAAATTTGTGTATTTCTACATTTCGTCCCTGCTTCGGCAGATGTCTTCAGTAGCACGCGCCCTCAACACATATAACGTGTATGTACCTGTGCATGTACACGTACATACATATTTATAATCATATGTATATATATATATATATATGTATGTATATATATATATATATATATATATATATATATATATATATCATGTGTACATATACGTGTTGGTAACTTTCTCCCCTAAATGCAATTCGTACACCTGGTCCGAAAGTAAAATTAAAACTAAGTCATATGTCAGCCCGTTTTGTTTGCATGTGCGAACTCTCCTGCCTCTGAATCGTTCAACCTACATTTATATTTGTATGCAATGTGAATGCATTTTGTTTGATTGAAATTATTGCAGTTAAACGATCAATATAGTTTCAATTTATTTGAATAATAAGGTCGGCATGCTTTTGATACTAAACTGAAATGTGAATTGTTAGGATAGATTCTGATGTAAATGCGGCTGTAATATAGCATTTGATGCTGATTTTTTTTAATATTTTATATATTTAGACTTGGTTTTTAGACACCAGTCATTGGGGTTTAGTTTTTTGAGAAATGTTATTGAAATATTTTGGGAGATTGTCCCCAAAGGGGAACTGTTAGTTGTATCTTCTCGATTTTATGTCGATATGGGTTTATCATATTTTCAAAACGTGTACAAATTAATTAAATTTGACAATTTGTCCTTAATATGGACATTTTCGAATTTCCTTGCTCCCAAGGGCTTAAAAGGTTCCAAATTGATAAAAAAATATTTTCTGAGAGTTCTAGCTCTTAATATTGTCTTTTAGATAGTGCGCAATTCAAAGTTTTGTATGGAAATAGCATGAAAAATTTTTCAAAAATTTTAAAAATGTTTTTTAGTCATAACTTAGCGAACAAATGAATGGGTTTTATTCAAAATTCGAAGCTCTACAAAACAAATTATAAAAAACCTGTTTTGCAGCGCGTTGAATTTTCAATAAAAAATGACAAATTTTCACTTATAACTCATTTGTCGCTAAGTTATACCTAAAAAAAACTTTTTTTTTACTTTCAAATTTTTTCTATGCTAAAAATAATTGTCCATTTTATTTTCAATATACATGGAAAAAATTGTAATATTTGTTGAACTTTGGTTTTTTTTTTTAAAAAAATTAACTATATTGTTACTACTTTTCTGAAACATTAATATATAAGAAAAACGAAATTTTGCGTTTTCATAATATGCTATAATTATGCTATAAATAAATTACTCAAGTATACATAAAAGCCCAATTTTTTATTTGACCTATATATCGGATGTAATAATAGACCCTTATTCACTTATCATATTTTGGAGCCAATTTTCAGATAAAACAGAAATTTGGTGGCAACCCTATGAATAATTTGTAAAAATTATGAACTATTAGTAAAAACTGTCAAAAAGCTATGTATTTGTTGTAAAAGCAATGTATTTTTTATTTGACCTGTGTATCAGGTGTAATAATAGACCTTATTCACTTATTATACTTTGTAGCCAATTTTTCGATAAAACAGAAATTTTATAGCAACCCTATGAATAGTTAGTAAAAACTATGAAACACCTGATTGTAAAGCCAATACATTGCTTTTTGATGGTTTTTACTATCAATTTGTATGAAGATAGGGCCATAATATAACCTTGTTTGTGGCAACAGTGACACAATTATTTTACGAATTTTAACAAAAGCAATTTTTTTTCAAAATTTTCAAATAAATTTGAAATTGTAAACCAACAATTTTGTAGGACTAAAGTTCTAAAAGATAGAAAAAATGTCTTTACCAACTAATAAGATTTATAAAACAATTTAAGTATTTCATTTTTCAAACATATTTTGTAAGTAAGACCAGCTTTTATTCTGTAGCATCTTAATGCCAAACACATGTCTACAACCAAGAAAACTTTAATAGAGAAACTGGAGGTTCTAAACTTTAATACGTTAAGAATAATCTACAGAAACTTCTTTTTGAAAACAATATCTTTTCTAGTGCGTCTAGCCAAGTAGAAAACTCCTTATAAATTTAATTGGGCTAGTTGCTCCAGTTTCCAAGTTACGTTTTTATTTTGTGTTTTTCCCCGAAACCGCAAAGTTACTCTAATTAAATTTATAGGGCTAATTCTACTCGGCGAGACGTAAAGAAATTGTTCCTACCTGTTCTAGTTCCTCCTTATTAATTTTATAGTTTACGTAAACAAACTTCCAATGATACGTACCAGTTTTTACAAAAGGGAAAAAGAACAAATAGTTTAATTCTGGGAAGAAAGAAATGTAATATACAAACTCTACGTTTGTCGTGAAACAAAAGTTAACTAGTAAGGGCTGACGCTTAAAAACTTTTTTTTTAATTTTTTGGACAATATCTCTTATTTTTTTTAACTTTCCATAGGGTTAGTTATAATAATCGCAAAAAATCGAAAATGATAATTTTTATATATCTTTGGCATACTTTAGAAAAAATGGCATACTTACATTTGGCATACTTTATAAGACATGGATGTGTGTGTATGTACGGATTTCGGGAACACGGTTCAACCGATTTGAATGATTCAAAATATTTCGTCTCTATGCAGCTAAAGTAGAGCGATTACTTTGGAAAAAAGTTCAAAATTTCCAAAATATTACAAAATTTAAAAAAAACTTTTTTATCAAAAAAAAAGTCAGTTTTCTCAAAAATTTTAAAATTCTCAAAAATCAAATTTTTGGTACGGAAAGTTCCAGCAATTTGCTTTTAGGCACGATGCCATACAGAACTAGTTATAATTGTAATTAAAAACACTGCCTTAAATTTTCGCCTTCCTACCACAAACCACCCCTATTACGTAAGTAGTCATTTTGCTAATCAAATAATTTTTTATTCAGTATTAGTGAATGTTTTGAGATAAATTTTAATTCAGATTTTTTTTATCTAATGGAGAAGCTGAAATTTACTTTAAAAAATAATATTTTTTCAAATGAAAGATCAATCAATAAAAAAAATCATCAGTATTGGAGAAATTGTAATAATAAAATCAGCAAATAGTGGCAACCGTTGGGTTGTCTTCTAAAAAAAAAAAACACCTTATTCAGTAATTATAGACTATTTAATAGAAATTCAACAAAAGTCTTCTAAATGTTAATAAAGAAACAACTAGAATTTCCTCTAAGTTTTCTTTATCCAGGTAGCAAAATTGTCTCAATTCTCAAATGTTTCCTTGTTTCTCAGTACTAGTTGTTCAACAAAAATTCACTTCCAAGATTATTTTCCTAACTTTTATATTCAGAGGCTGTTGGTGATTTACAGTTTGAGTAAAATTTCAAGTAAATATTTTATCGGCCACTGATAGGCAAGGGTCTATTATAAGGGCGGATGTGCTAGCCCAATATTATTAAGACCCAAAATCCTGGAAACGCAATGCATACTGTGCGGTAAATCTCGAAAAGATAAACATTCACACGCCATATATTCTTGAGCCCTTTTCACACTGTCAACGGAGGAGGAGGAGGAAATCAAATTGTAAGAAAAAAATATTTCTCATAATAATCATATTGGAGACGAACGAAAAAGATAATATTTATTGGTTGGTTGATTTATTTATTCATTTATTTAACGTCCATGGCTATAATACAATTGAAATACACCTTGTAGTGAGCAAAATCTAAACTAAAGATATAGAAATAATTTCACAATTATATAAATATATAATTATGTTTATTTCTCAAAAATTTTATTCAATAAATAAAAAATAATTAGTTTTTTTATCGATGTTTTATCATAACGTTTTGAAACTAGATACGTTCCATCATTGTTTATAACTCCAATATTATTAATATTGTGGTTGGGATTATTAACATTTTGTTTAATACTTACTTTTTTGATACATAGATCATGTAGTCTAACCAAGAAGTCTAATATTTAATAATAATAATAATATGTAGTCTGAATAATTTTATGGAAAAATTACAAGTAGCTTTATGAATAAATGCTTTCTATTTGGGTTTCGGGCTTGTACTAAGATTATCCTACATACATATATGTTTATAAAGTGCGTTGTGAAAATGAGAATTTTTATATGGCAAACTTTAGAAAAAAGGGTATACTTACATTTTGGCATACTTTAGATGAAATGGATGTGTGTCTTCGGATCTCGGGAACAACGATCAACCGATTTGAATGATTCAAAATATTTCGTCTCAAAATATTGCTATTGTTCAACATATTGCAGCTAAAGCAGGGGAAAAAAGTTCAAAATTTTCAAAATATTGCAAATTATTAGTGACTTTATGAAAAAATGCTTTATAATTGGGTTTCTGGCTTGTACTATGATTATCCTACATAAATTTGTTTATAAACTGCGTTGTGAATATGAGAATTTGTATGTATCTTTGGCATACTTTAGAAAAAGTGGCATACTTACATTTTCGCATACTTTATATAAAATGAATGAATCTGTGTGTTCGAATCACGGTTCAACCGATTTGAATGATTCATAATATTTCCTCTCAAAATATTGCAGCTAAAGCAGGGCGATAGCTTTGGAAAAAAGTTCAAAATTTCCAAAATATTGCAAATTATTAGTAATTTTATGAAAAAATGCTTTGTAATTGGGTTTTTGGCTTGTACTATGTTTATCCTATATGAATTTGTTTATAAAGTGCGTTGTGAATTCAAAATAGAACTTTTATTAGATATTTATTGTTATTAGTGAAAACTTCTACTATTATTTTATTGTATGAGTTAGCAGAGCAAAAAATCAAAAATTCAGAAAGGAGGATATTATATATTCTTTATAAATTTTAGTATGCGATCTTGACTAGTCAATTGTTTTAGTGTAAAAGGGCAATAGCAGAAATTTTAACGTGAAATAAACTAAGAGACCAATTCTCTGATAAAATAAAAATTTCTTTATATAAATTGGTAGTAAAAACTGTCAGTTGTACGATCAGGCGTTTTACACATAAGACCTAACTTCACGCATGCGTTATCATGACACATCAGAAAGATGCAGTTATGATAACATTGTTGTTGACGTAAGTGCGTTTTCTAGGTTAGGTTTTATGAGTAAAACATCCTGAATACATAGCATTTTAGCAGTTTTTTTTACTATCAAAGGATTGTATACGGTATATTAGTCTTTTATTTTATTGGAGAATTGAGCCCTTAATTTTATGTTCAAGGGATTCAGGAATTAGGTAGTAGCTCAAATTTTCTCAAATATATAACGAAATCTTATTATTTATTCAAGATGTATTTTAGATATACCAATTATGGATGTCATTTTTAGATGATCCAATTATAGATGTCATGTTAATACGTGATTACTATTTTTATTTAATTCGGTTACTATTTTTGCCGTCAAGGATTTATTTTCTTCAATATTAGAAACGACTGATGATCTTTTGTACTTCATGTAAGACTATTATGTTATTCGGAAAGTTGGTTCTTTTTTTGGTCATAGGGCCTAATTGTATTTTTTTTTTTGCATTTAACTTAGTAGCACTTAAACCGTATAATAATTATATTTTGCAAGCTGATGTAGTAGGGGCTGGTTTTGTTAAGTAGTCTATTTAATTTAATTTAATTAGTCTTATGAATTATCAAGTTTACTCCACCCAATATTTCGGTCAAAGTAATTTTCATATATGAGGAACAGCATGAAGATTTTCATCATATATTACTTTTTTTTAGAAATTACTTATGACCCTTTTTTATTTATTTTTTTGTAAATGCGTTTGTTAGATTTTGCTCGATTATATTTTCTAAATTGACAATACTTCAAACAATTACCAAAATTTTCAGTTCATACTAGCTGAACTATTTAACAAAAATTTTATTAAATTTTTTATTACTATATTTTTGAATACGTATGTACCAGGTATGATGACGATAACGTAGTTACGTTTGAATTATTGGTCAACGTTAAACGTTTGATTCTAATCTCGAAATTATCAATGCTTTAAATAACTATTATAAACAAAAGTTTTATAACTTCGCTAATTGTTAGCCTGATAAAACTCTAATAAAAATTTTATGACTTGCAATTTATATTAGTATATTTTAAACATTCATATTTGATTGTAGTGGTGGTTGTTTTCATATCAGAATTCGATAAGGAATAATTTTGAAATTAGCGGCTAATATTAAAACAATATGTTTGAATTGAAAGTTTTAACATGACTGCTGTAATAAAAATTTAATGACTTATTGATTTAAATTTTATATTTGAAAAATAAATTATACATAAATGAATGATACTCATTTTTGTCAGTATAAAGTTTTTTTCGTTTCTCTATTTTCTTTCAATTATTGTTATTTGTTCAGTTCTACGATATTCAGATAACCAAATTATAATATTTGTTTCTTCTGATTTTTTTTATCCAAAACTCATCAGTTTTTAATCATTCTCATTAGGATCTACTTTTAAATAATTTCAACTTATACTTCACCCAATTGCATATAGGCTAGAGCGTGGCTTAAAGGTCTGCGGGCAAAAAAGTCCACCATCATTTTCTCAAAAACAAGCAAAGTTTATTATTATTTAATAATTCGATTTTAAAGTAGAAGGCAAAAGATATGTAATCAGACGTTATCTTTATTCTTACGACGAAATAAACGGAGATCTATCAATATTCGTACCAAAAGTTTTTTTTTTTCTTGTTAGTAGTTTTTTCGGTTTTGAGCCCTTGTATTTAGTTTATGATACCTGAATATAATTTTTTGGATGTGTTTGCTTCTTGCCTTTTCCTTCTTGACAAATGACTGATGACAAATTTTAGAAAAATAGTAAAGAGAACATATTTCTATAATTAACTGGGAATTTAACTGAACATAGTTCGATAATTGTTTCTTTGATACATGTTATGTGTTGTCATGTTTAGACCACAGCTTACGAGGATCTTTTTTGATCATAACCCCAAAATAGTTTTGTCTAATCTGATATGACCACCATGATGGATAAAGATTACCTCCTTACGGTCAACTAGGTAGCAAAAATAGTAAATATCAATTGAAAATTTGTACTTTATACCCCCAAAAATCGATTTTCAACACCGGTTCCCCGACCACTTGTTTAGACAGTATAATTACTAGAAGTCAAATTACTAAAAGTCAAATTGGAGTTTTCTGCCTCGCCTTACCCTATTTATATTTTCACTAGATTCTGTTAAAAATGTACTGCATTTTCTTTTTTTGATATGTTGCGTAATTAGCAATATAGTTGATTTTTATTTTAAAGATCTTCTTCCTTATGACAATGTCCATTACCCGGCATCAGTGTTGATTTTAGTGTGAAAACACCCCAATTCGTCGGGTCCTTTCGAAATCTCAACTCGCTACTCTGTATCGCAACCGATCCGCCCGCCGATGTATTCAAACGAGAAAACCTTTTTTCGTCTTTTTTATTTTTTTCGTTGTCTTGTGTTATGTTGTATTCTGTTCGGAAGATTTCGTTTTTTTTTTTAACTTTTCGGACGCATTCCACAGACTTATTTCCTGGAATAAACCTAAACCGAAGCAAAGCGCGTTTACATATCGTCGCCTCTATCGAAACTGATCTGAATCTCAAATAATAATGTATGGAGTGGAGTTTTTCGAGTTTTGTATATTCTATTGAAATTTTTTTTTATTGTCGGAGGATGTGTATTGAAAATCCTACACTATTGTTTTTGGAAGTTTGTTCTGTTGAAGACAATTTTGTATGAAAATATATGTACTACTGGTCCATATTTTTAATTGACTGACTTGCAGTTGTTTTGTAAATTATACTTGTTTTTTTTTTTTTTAATTTAACTTTAATTCAAATTTACGGGCAAATCCTCCGGTAAAATAGACCGTAACATAGCATTGTTATGGTTAAATCATTTTCCTCATATAAAATAGTACTAAAGACTATCAAATCGAAACTGATCTGAATTTCAAATAATGTATGGAGTGGAGTTTTTCGAGTTTTGTATGTTCTATTGAAAGTTTTTTTTTTATTGTCGGAGGGATGTGTATTGAAAATCCTAGACTATTGTTTTTGAAAGTTTGTTCTTTTGAAGACAATTTTGTATGAAAATATACATACTACTAGTTGATTCTTTTTGTTTTATCGACTAACCTGTCAATTGTAAATTACACTTGTTTTTTAATTAAATTTAAATTTTAATTTTAATTGCAAGTTTACGGGAATAATCCTTCGGTAAAATAGACCGTAACATAGCGTTGTTATGGCAATTTTTTTCTTCATATAAAATAGTACTAAAAACTGTACTAAAAATTCATCAGGTAGAGATAGGACAACCGTTTAGGGTTGCCATCTACAAAGCTACGTCATTATATATATATTTTAGGGTGGTGCTTAATATGGACATATTCGAATTTTATTGCAGGGGCTTAAGTGCTTCCAAATTGATAAAAAAAAAATCTCTAAAAGTTTTAGCTCTTAATATTAACTTTTAGATAGTGTACAATTAAATCAAAGTTTCTTATGGAAATAGCATTGAAAAAATGTCGAAAATTTAAAAAAATGTTTTTAGGTATAACTTAGCGACAAATGAATTAAAAGTGACAATTCGTGACATCTTACCTTTAAATTTAAATCTATATCTAAAATTTGACGCTCTGCAAAAACAGGCTTTTCATAATTTGTTTTTGAATAAAACTCATTCATTTGTTCGCTAAGTTATATCTAAAAAACATTTTTAAAATTTTTGAAAATTTTCCATGCTATTTCCATACAAAACTTTGATTGAATTCCGCACTATCTAAAAGACAATATTAAGAGCTAAAACTTATAGAGGATTTTTTTTAACTATTTGGAAGCGTTTGAGCCTTTGGGAGCAAGAAAATTTGAAAATGTCCATATTAAGGACCACCCTAATATATATACTAGCTGTATCCGATCACGCATTGTCGTCTTCTACTTTCAATTAAAAATTTGAACAAAAATGCAGTTATTATGAAAGCAAACGATCTGTATTAAAAGCATCATCGAGTCAAATATCCCATTGAGCATCGTTTTCTATATATGTATCATAAATTATATTACATACATTTTATTACAGCAGCTACGTTAATTTTCAATCAATTCATTTCAATCAATCACATTTAGTATTAATTTCAGCGCTAATTTCAAAATTATCAAACATCAAATTTTGATAGTCAACAATCGCTATTCATATCATATAATAAACATTTAATATTATTATACCAATATAAATACATGTCGTAAAACTTTTATTATAATAGTTTTATCGGGCTCGGGCAATTATCGATGTTATTAAACTATTAGAGTAATTGACAATTTGGAAATTATAATTGAAGGTTTAATTCTGATCGAAAGTTTAAAAATGACCAATATTGTTGTAGATTGATATTTTTAAAATTTATATAAATTAAAGGCACAATTTTTGGTAAACAATTTTGTTAATCTAACATTGAAAAAGAATTAGGATTTTAATTAATCTTATTCTCTTCATTTTTGAAAATTCTAACAGAGATGTAGTGATGATCTAAATTGAATATGCTTGAATAATTTTATAATTTTTGATTTGAGACGCTTGAAGATTTTTCAAAATATATGTATAGAGGTATTCATATAAATATATGATTTAGCTATTACCTGTTACCTATTTCTATAAATTCAGACTTTGCCTCGTGAAAATACCAGTTCGATTTCCTCTTACGGCTTATTGTAGTGACATCGTTGTCTACTAAATTCCGGTATGAATGTTTACTTATTTAATATTTCAAATATTTCTAATACTTTCGAGAATATTTGCCTTTAACTGCTATATAATTTACCATTAAAGGGATCGTTTACGTTTACGGTTTTTGCTGAATAAAACTTAACATGTAATAAATTCAGCGTCAAAATGAGTTTCGTTTGAAACGATATAGTTAATGATATATATGTATTATATGATATATATGTATATATATACATTTTTTTGTCTCCAAAATTTGTTCATTTTTATACTTAAACCAGCACAACAATGTAATTCAAGTTAAGTTTCGTATGTCACATATTTTCAAGCTCAGTACAATTAGGTTTGCATTTTTAAATTCATACTGTTTACTGTTTAATGTTTTTTAAAAGTCATTGCTGATCTTGCACATTTTCTGCCCAAGGAATGCTAAGAATTTCAGCCATATGAAGACTATTCAAATATATTAAATACATCATATTAAGAAAATGTTTTTTTTTATAATTTTTAAGCTAATTTCTTGCTCATTATTATTAATATCAATTGTGAGACTAAAATTATATCATACTAATCATTGATGACTTTGGAATTATGCTTTTATTGAATCTTATTAATTGGCCTACTAAGTATGTATTAGATATGTTCTTAATTTTTTTCTTCTCCCATCATATTATAAATTTTTCAATGAGACTTTTATTTTTATTGCATTTCTAATACGGACAATTTTTTATTTAATAATTTTCAAAAAAAAAAAAAATCACCAATATTATTGGTATTTGCAATTATCTATTTTCCAGACTATTTTTTTTTTCATTTTTTTCTCTCATCATGTTGTATATTTTTCAATCGAACTACTGCTGTTTTTTGTCGTTTTTATTGCATTTCTAGAACGGACAAGTTTTTTTAAATAATTTTTTTAAAAAAAAAGTAACTAATATTATTGGTATTAGCAAAATTAGCTTCCACTCTATATTTTCCCAGAAAAATTTCTCATATTATTTTATATTTTTCAATGGTACTTTTGCTCTATTTTCTTGTCGTTTTTATTGCATTTCTAGTTTGGATAAATAATTTTAAAAAAAATCACCAATATTATTGATATTTGCAATTATCGTCCACTCTAAATTTTGTCGTTTTTCTTCTCTCATCATATTGTTAATTTTTGGATTTGGATTTTTTGGAATAGAATTATTATTGCTTAACCAAGTTTTTTTTTTTTTTTTTAATAATTTTCGAAAAAAAAACGCCAATATTGTTGGTATTAGCAAAATTATCTTCCACTTTATATTTCCCAAAAAAAATTCTTCCAAATTTTATATTTTCTAATTTTTGCTCTATTCTCATGTCGTCTTTATAACATTTTTTAGTGCGGGCATAGTTTTAATAATATTCAAAAAAATGCAAATATATCTATATTATCTGTATATATTTTCTCAAATCTTATGCCAATTTGGATTAAGGGTTTCTTTGAACCTAGAACAAGGATTATTGCTATTTTTAAGATAGTAATTATAAATAAAAACTTTACGGTTTAAGGATAATTTTTGATTAGTCAATGTACACACATACCTAAAGAAAAAAAAAAGATTAAGGGTTAAAATTATGATTGTGGATTTTCCTCAATTTTTTGTAAGTCGTCATACTTTAAAACTCAGTTAAAAATAGAGAATAACCTTTCATTTCATTGATATAAATGAGTAATGAATAAAATAGTTCAAAATTTTTAACCAATGCATTTCTTTAGTAAAATATGTCTCATAAATCAATACTAAATATAATTGGTAAAAATAGATTTTATTTGAAAATTAATATGAAAATGTCAAGGCATTTTTTTTAAACTTTATTCTGCAATCTGTTTATTCTGATAGACTGCTAACATATATATGAGAAAATAATATTGACTAGAAATTAGTAGATACATCCAGTGGAGTACCTCATAGGGGGGATATGAATTAAATAATATTGAGATAGCAATATTATATAAAGATTATAAAAGATATAAAGAATTTATAAAATTCTTATGGTAGTTCGGATTAAGGATAATTTTCAATAATCAATGTATGTACCTAAAGAAAGGATTAGTAACGGTTAAATTTCCGTTCATGGATTTTCCTCAAATTCTCCAGCTCTTTGTCTACATGTATGCTGGTATATGCAGTAGTGTATCTATAAATGTGTATTAAGTGTGTAAGTGTGTAGTGTATTTTTTGTGTGGTAGGGTACAAAACTACCTACTACGTCGTAAGTCGTAACGTACTCAAGTTTTTGACCTTGACGAGGGGCGTTGGCCCTTCCTTCACAAACCAACGTACAAGCCGTACACATCACTACTGGAGGAAGATAGTGTGAGAAGCGCGGGAAAATATTTCACACAGGACACAAAATAATACACATGCACATTACACATTACACATTACACATTACACAAACACATTGGTACATAAGTTCAGTACATAAACACTTATACTTGTGAGATAAGTTTACCTCGGTGTGGATATCTCTCCTGTTATTATCCGTTTCACTGCAACTGACTTTTATAACTAAAATTATTGCTCTATTAGCTTTTGAGCTTTTTATTAATCTGTCGTTGAAACGCTGGTTTATGTATATTAATTAAGATTTCTGTTTGTAGGATTTTAATGCTTTCTTAAGTCAACATCATTGTATTGCGAACAATTTTTTTAAATAATTGTTAATAATATTCAAGCTGTAATAACTTTTCATTATAAACAATCCCTAAATTTATTAGTAAATAGTAGTAATGAGAGTGCAACGCTTCCAACTGTTTTAACAACTATGATCAGGGGTAGTTCAATGTATATTTAAATGAAACTAGTGTTCCAAAGAATCGTGCCTTTAGGCAAATTGCTGAAACTTTCCGTACATTTATGAATTTTTGTTCAAAGCGCTGCTTAGCTATTTTATAGACGAAATATCAAAGCTCGTAAGCGTCGTGTTGCAATCTAACGGATAAACATTGGTACGGAACTCATAAAAATGTAAACTAAATTTGTACTTACCAAAATCTCTCTAAAAATCTGATGATTTGATGTACATATGTCTAATAGTCATTTTTGACCGCCAAGTGGCATTTTATTACTTTTGTTTTATTGGATCTCCAAAACCTCTGGACCAGCCTTCCCAAAAATTTAATCAATTCTTCATTCCGTCATGCAAATCGAACGCTCCTTTCTCTCGAACTGAATTGTCATTTTTGACTGGACCTGCTTTTGCCAAAAACTAATCAGTACCTCTCCCCATCAATAGGAATCGAATGTTTTTTTTTTGAATCATTCAAATCGGCTGATCTGTGCTCTCGAAATCGTCGACGAAAATTTGTATCCTCACATACATACATTCTACACACAAACACTTTCTCTTGAACTGAATTGTCATTTTTGACTGCACCTGCTTTCTCCAAAAACTAATCAGTACGTCTCCCCATCAGTAGAAATCGAATGTTTTTTTTTAATCATTCAAATCGGTTGATCTGTTCTCTCGTAATCGTCGACGAAAATTTGTATCCGCTCATCCATTTCGTAATCCATTTTTCTGCTAAAATGGTCAGAAGGCTTTAAAGGATATGCAAACATTTTTATTTTCGATTTTTTTTTGCGATTACTATAACTTAACCTGTGGGAAATTAAAAATCGTCCATTTTGAACATATAGCCCCTTTGGAACCTCCAAATTCCAAATTTTAGACAAGTCTTTTATAATAAAAGAAAGATGACTTCTCATTCAAGAGAAATTGGTTTGATCAGCTACTTCGAATTATATTTTCTCTTACTAAATTAATTTGATAATTCTAGATGTTTTATTTCATTACAGTGAAATTTTAAAAAGATTTTTTTAAAAAATATCTGTAGTTCCAAGTAAAATAATAAATTTATATTTTTTTCTATCTATTTTGTACCTTTCCAATATTCGTTGTTAAATTTACTCTTCTAATTGGTTGTTGTGGTTTAAGTATGTGGTTTCCTGAAAACCCTAATTGGTAATTATATTTTTATGGGAGGACTTCAAAGACAAATATTTTACATGCACTTTTATCGATTATTATTAATGAGTTTTTCTGTGAAGTTGCATTTTTATTCCTTTATTCTTCAGAACATAAACTTAATTGTTAAGTTTGGAAC
Source organism: Ctenocephalides felis (assembly GCF_003426905.1). Lineage (NCBI taxonomy): Eukaryota > Metazoa > Arthropoda > Insecta > Siphonaptera > Pulicidae > Ctenocephalides > Ctenocephalides felis. The sequence goes on along the minus strand of NW_020536211.1, from coordinate 10,407 downwards.
CCTTAAAATTTATCTAGATTATTTTATTTTTTTGGATGTTTGGAACTTTCCATTCTGAAATATGACAAAATTTCCAATTTGACCTTATCACATACATATTGTGAGTTGTCCTTTCCTCAAATTTTATACTTCCTTTAAACATGTTGACTCTTTTCGAACTCTATTAATATAAGATCTTAAGATTTATTGCGAGATGCTACGCATAAATATGCGCCATTATCACTCATAACGATTCAAATTCAAAGAATCGCAATTGCTCATGCATTTGACGCATCGGTACATTGCTGAGCAACCTAACTTGCTCACAAGCGCCGACCATGAACGCAAATCAAGTACATCATTCAGGGGAGAATAATGTTTTAACTGTAGGAAATAACTTACAAATAAACATTTTGTTTATACTGGCTTTTGTTTGGTCCATCTTTTTATGGGCAACAAGGTATAAGATTTTTAACCATGGGCTAGTTGTTTTTTTTTCGAATTTCCTGAAAGCGATAGTGATCAAATCCTAGGTAGAATAAAAGGAAAAAAATATGAAGTTTAGTAGAATTTGCATTTTATATAAAAATGCATAATAGGGGGCGTCCATCAATCACGTGAGCGAGTTTTTAAGGATTTTTGGACCACCCCTCCCCCTTAGTGATACATGGTGATATTCAAAATTAGCCCCCCTCCCCCACAAAAACATCACATGTATTTTTAGTTATTTGAAAATGTTTGATTTTTCTTTTAAAAAATCAGTTAAAAAATAAAAACACGTGATATCTCACTATACCCCTTCCACCCCCACGTGATATTTCGTGATTTTTTGTCAAACCCCCCTCCCCCTAAAAACCCTACGTGATTAATGGTCCCCCCCCCCTTGTGTACAAATAAAATTTATACTAGTAGAATTTGAGCGAAAAGCACCAGCAACTTTTGTGTTATTGTCGGGGTTTTCAAGTAATTTACCATTTTACTGTCCTGATTAAATGCGCCAACTTTTGATGGAATTTTCCAAGACACATTAGTACATTTTTTTCCAAGAAGGATCTCTCAAAGTCGATCAAATTGGAAAATTTCAAAATCATAGTTTAATCAAGTCTTAATTCTTGAAAATTCAAGAGCAAATCTGTCATTATATTTGACAATATTATTCTTGGTGTCATTTGGTGCAAAACTGGCATTGTTTTTGACTGTGGTCCTAGAAAAGTAATGAAATTTATTACAATAACTGAAAAATGGTCACAGTTTGATCAACGCTCTGGGTTGCATTGAAAAGCTCATCATTTCCAAACTGTATGAAATACTTTTTTTACTCTTACTCTGTTTCGGCTTAACGTTGAGTTTTAGGACACCCTGTACATAAGCTTATTAAAGCGCATTTATAAAACTTAAACGAGGTGTCTTTATAGACGGCAACTCAAACGGTTATTTCTGTGATGAATTTGTTATTACACTTTCTGTTATATTACTGGTAATATAATTGATGCAGCAATACGTCTGAGGGCTATTTTCACTTTGAAATATATAGCTCTTCTATTTAGTAAGGATACGTGATCTATATTTCTCGCTTCGATTCAATAAAATTTGATGTGTTCTGAGACCAGCTTTACTACTGATGAATATACAGTGATATTTTCAATAGTCATATATAGTCAACCCTCGATTAACACGGCACCCTGGGTGCACGGTTCCCATATTACGCGGAGCTAAAAAAAACCGACATCCCTCCGACTACACGGACTTCCTATTACACGGTTTTTGTTCAACAGCCCATAAGTTCCTTGCGCAACCTATGAGTGATTATAGGAACTCGATATCAAAAGGGTATTAATGTAAGTTTTGTTATCGACTTTTATCTTTTAGACATTCCTGATTATATAATAGCTGTGTAAGAACACGTTTGAACTGACTAGTGCGTCGCGCCAATTTTTGAATGAGTTGTCTATGTCATACAGGTAATTTTGTCCGTATTACTCCTACTTCAATTTGCATTTCTTGGTCTCCATACAGCACGATAAAAATGGTGCGATTTGTACTAACTCTGAGTCTCTCATAGCGCGGTTCCCATACTGGACTATTTAAGTTTCCATAGAACGCACTACGAATTAGCCTGAATTGTATGTGAAATACGAGTTTTTTATAGTACGGTTTTCATACTGCGCAGTACGCACTTGCCGCGTTAACCGAGAGTTGCCTGTATTTATTTATTATTTCCAATATATTCATAACTTTACATCTTTTTGTGTAATGTGAAAAGTTGTCCTCCCCTGGCGATCGCTCCTCTTTGCCACCCATGTATGCGCACATGCATGCGTATGTGTCGGTACGTATGTATTTAGTGTACGTACGTAAAACTGCATTCCATTCAGAAGTAATAAAAATAATTGAGAAACAAAAAGAAGTTTGATCGAAAGAAACGGCCGCGATGTTACGGGCGACTACTTGCCGTTGGTTGCTCGGATTCGAGACTTTATAAAAGTTGTAAACAAACTTTGTTATTTTCCCTTGGAAGGAAGGATGGATGGTTGGCAGTGTGTGTACGTGCGCCGAGGAGTATTTGATTCGACCACCGCGCCTATATATAGAATACTATTAGCATTGTAGTATCGATAGGATTGTTTTGCTCGCCGTTTAATGACATTCTTTCATTAAAATAACGTCTTAATGTCCTCGCAAATTCTAATTGTGAAATAATGATTTTATGGTTGGCTTACTGTAGTTTTCCTGACACTTTTTAAGTTGTTATGCTATTTCAATAATTTTGAAAAGAATTGTATCAGAACATTTTTGTATTGGGTTGAAGAGATATTAACCCTTTCCACTCGCGAATTGCGAGATTTGTATGTATTTTGCGGCATCTGAGTGGAAAGGGTTAATTATTGCATCTCTTCTGATATGTAAAAAGACTTTTCAAAAACTATTGTTTTCATTTCAAATTCTAACTTACATAGCTGAGTGCTAACATTTTAGTGTGTCCTTGTTGGCGGTTTAAATAACTGACCCTCCCGCTCGCTCAATAATTATCCTTTCTACCTTTTTCGACTCTTATTGTACGGAATAAGGGTCGATTTATAAAAGTTTTATATCAATGTTGGATTTGGTACTTAACTTACAAACTTAAAATTACAAACTTATTTTAACCTTTTCTACTCGGATGCCGCAAATTTTATATAAACTTTGCAATTCACGAGTGGAAAGGGTTAATATAGATCTTATAACTTATAATAGTTCTCAACAGTGAATCAACTTATTATTTTGTATATTTACTAACCCTTTCCGCTCGGGTGGCTCCCTGAGGGGACAACTTAAGTCTAGCTTTAACTCAGCAGTTCGCATACACAATGATTCGGTTCGTATTGAAGCGTCGATCAAGATCAAGGATTTGCAACAAGCAGCCCGCGGGCTTTATGCGCCCCTTCAAATATTTTTTAGCGGTTAACCAAGCATTTCTAAAGTATAATTCTATTTATTTTATCAACTTTCTTCCATCAATAAAGTTAGTATAATTTATCCTTGCATTAATGCAATTAAATTGATTTTTTTTAATTTAGTATTTTATATTAAAATGCTTATAGTACATAATTTACATTAGTATTTTTCTATTAAAGTGTTTATTAGTACATAGTTTATTATTTATCAAGCTTTAACGCCATAAAATTTTAACGCTGAAATACGAAAATGGCTTTTAAACTTAAACATACTGCAGAAAGTAGATACTATTATTAAAGAATGTTCTTCAATTTCCATAGATTCCTATAAAACAAATTACATAACTTACACAATAATATCAAGTTCACAGCAGATACTTTTTGGTCAGAATGCACCACCACCCAGTTGCTGGTAGATAATGTATGAATTTTTTCCTTTCGGAAAGGGCTAACTTTTTTGTGATAATTCAGAATTTCTAAACCAAATTCTACAGTTTTGTACGTTTAGCTGCTTGTTTTTGTTGGTTTCTAATACTCATTGTTTTGGAATATACATGATGACACTAAGGAAGATTTTTCACTCCTTAATTATAGTATGAATATATGAATTGTTCCGTTGTCTTTGTATTTCATTCAATTGTATTTTGCTGGCATTGAAATTGTATTTGCTCAATTGCTAATTGCGATTTAAACACATCGGAATAATGAAAGTATAGGGGCCAATTCTCGAATAAAATAGAAATTTTATGCTATGGGTCTATAATCGTATGAGTTGGTAGTCACGAACTGTCAAAAAGCTAGATGGAACGTTTTTTATATTTATATTTATTTATATTTATATTTATATTTACGGATACAGGAATAAATTTAATAATTACATAAAATAAATTATTTTAATTGAATTAATTACAGTAAAATACAACTATTAAACAATATTAAGCCTAACATTAGTAATATCTAATACAATAACTTGAAGAAAAAAAATGTAATAAAATTCAAATAGTTTAATTGTTGTAGATCTTGAGAGTCTTCTTATGGTAAAAAAAATCCTTTAAATATCCGTTATACAATTTTTATTTGATTCTCATATCTGGAAAATAAAAATTATGATGAATTGAAAAATTATGATTAAAAAATAATTGTAATGATAAAATACTTGAAGTAGAAAAATGTTAAAATAATTTAGAATAAAAATTAGAAAAAGTATTGAAAAGGGAAAAAAATTGTAACTGTTGGAAAAAAAGTATCAATTATTATCAGTAGGCATTTCATTATCAAAATAACGTTTGATATCGAAATTGGCAAACTCAGAAGTATCGTAGAAACTTTGAGCTTTTAAAAGTTTAACAATAGTATTATGAAATTGACGATCATTCAGTTTCCTAATATGTAGTGGGAGTAGATAAAAAGCTACTCTAAATTTTTACTCTAAATCTACTTCTAAAACTTACAGGCACAAATGTCAAATAATAATAATGTCAGTTTTATTATAAGTGCAACTGTTTGAGGTCACTAGGACAATGGGTTGAGGACAATTGGTGACTACCAATTCATACAATTATAGACCCGTAACATAACATTTGTATTTTATCCGAGAATTAGTCTATTAATTTAAAAAATCTCTATCATTTTATTTGATGTACGTTGCAACAGATCTCTAAATTCAATAAATGTTTGGTCTGGTAAACGAATAAATGTAAAGAGCAACTTATCCTTACGATCTTAATTGTGTATAAAACAAACTTGAACTTGAAAAGCTTGTGAAGAAATATTTGAAATTATTTATTTGATTCCCCTTACGTATCTCATTCAAAGACGACATTCTCAATTTAATCAGAAAATCAAAATTTATTACACATTATCGCTCTGCGGGCGAGTGAAGACGCCAGGTCTCTAAACCGCGGCGCGTTGCATCGGCGCATCGGCGCATCGCCGGTCCAACGTTCGCCGTCCGGCTAACAACATATCTTGATGATTTAATATGTATCGATGTTTGTTGCTATATTTCCCCGAAATGCTCATTCATCTCGTTCACGCCGTCTCTCCGACTTCTTTTAACCCACGTGTGTGGCGACTTCGTCTTCTCTACGTCAATGAATGAGTAGTAGATGCTCATCAGAAGGCGGGAAGAATATACGCACACAAACGGATCCGAAAAGAAAAAATAAGACTATCATGATAAAAATTGAAAAGACTAAAAAGAATACGACTCCGACGGACGAACGGACGGACGGGGACGGGGGTTTTACTAAATGGGAAAAAACAACATTTTCAACGTGCCTTCTATACGCTCCAAGTTCGTTTACCCGAACGAGAGTTTGTTGTAAACAAAGTTGTTGCGTCTCGCTCTTTTGGATCAGTTGGTTCATTTGAGGCAAGATCCTTTCAAGCTCACGTGCTGCACATTGGTGTAATTGAAGAGCTGGGATAATATTTTTCAAGAACCATCAGAAAATTTATGAAGTTCAACTAAAACATCAGAAGAAGCAGTTAGAAATCTATGTTGGATCACGTTTACCTTTTTGGCAGCTTATATTGAGAAATGATATTATAATTGTTTTTTATTTAACACATTCAATATCTTTTTTTTTATCGAGTATTGTAATTATTCTGTTCTGAATTTATTCCAACAACTTTCTTGCTCTGTAGTGATATCAGTTTTCGAGATAGCAATATGTTGCCAAGTGAAAATAGTCTTTCTCCGGCACTGCTGCATCAGTAAAAAAAATTGGTCAGTATTAGTGAAATTGGTAATAATGAGGATTCATCGCATAGAGATAGGACAACAGACCAAAAAACAGCAAATTTTTGGTAATACTTACAATGCCTAAATCGAATGCCAATCCAGTGATTGGACATTCAGGTATTATGGTAACTTAAAGAATTCCAAATTATAAAATCAGTATTTCTACCAGTTATATTAATTAGTGCGTATAAAATATATTACACAAATCAATTTGCATTAATTGTATATAAATTGCTTATATTTCTATTATCGACAGTATATTCTAAACTTTTAAAGTACAACTAAATAATACGCATGAATTTAGCAGTAGATCAGTCAGAAATCTAACTTTTGTCACATTTTCCTTTGTTAAAGCTTACATTAAGATATGATATTGTAATTGTTCGCTTTTATTTAATGCATTCATTATCCTTAAGCCTTATTTTTTAATATCTGCATCTAATCCATTGTGGAACATCAGCAAATTTTTGGTGATACTTAGGATGTCTTAGTTGAATATTGACATCGTCTTCTCACTTGGTAATATAGATAGCAATATGTGAAAATAGTTTTCCTTCACTTGGCATAAAAAATTGATCAGTATTACAGAAATTGGTAATGATAAAAATCCACAATCCCATATAGATGGGCCAACTATAAAAACAGACCTAGTTAGTTTAGCAAATGATCACAACAGCTCCTAATGGTGTATTTTTACTAGTTATTTTGATTCGTGCGTACAAATAATACACAAATCAGTTGGCATTAATTGCATGTAAATTACACATATCTGTACCAGCGACAGTATATCCTAGAATATTTCAATTTTAATTTCAATATTATTCGGAATAATTGACTTATACTCGATCTAGAAACAAAAAAATATACGTCTAGAATAATTCATTCCACGAAACAAAAACAAAACCTCACATGGCAAAACATTCGAAAAATGACATCTAAATTGTGACGTAATGTGAAAAAGCTATTTAATAGCTATCATCATCGTATTGTGCGACGTAAATAATTTAACAAACAAATCACAACAACGGCGTCGTACAAGAAAGGCAATCAATATCAACTTAAAAGTCAAATTGTTATGAAAATTTGAAACACTCAAAATGCCTATCTCGTCCCCCTCCGGCATGTATCAGCAAGGGCCCACTTGCTTCGACAAAATGAAAATGGGCTTCACTATTGGTTTTTGTGTCGGTTTGGCCAGTGGTGCTCTATTTGGAGGATTTTCTGCCTTGAGGTATGGAATGAGAGGTCGTGAACTTGTAAATAATGTTGGAAAAGTCATGCTTCAAGGTGGTGGCACTTTCGGAACATTCATGGCTATTGGAACTGGCATTCGATGTTGAAGCTTTGTAACACCAGCCTAAATCTTTCGTAGTTCTTACGCAAACTATATATATGTAATCATGAACGAATTAGCTGTCAAATACTAAATATTTAGATGTAAATAAAAATCTGTTTAAGCGACGAAGGGTTTAATTTATCAGTTTTGCATCAATTCATGTCTGTCATATTTGCGGTCAGATCAATATTGTACAATGTTGTAGCTATCAATACATTTTGATTATTTTAACAAAAATTCTGCTTATTTAAACGAGAATCAAATAAAAATGATGCGTCGAATTAGCAGCTCCACTTCTTTATACAAGGCTTACAGATCTCTAAATATATAATGATAATGTGTGGAGTATAAAATTAATTCCTAGAAAGTGCAAGTAAATCTCTTGTCGATGAAAAAGAAATTACTTTGAGAAAATTTGTATTATTGAATGAAGATGACTCAAACTTTTAAGGAATATGACTCAAAATCCACGATATACATTAGTTGCCGGATGCCTTTTGAGTCAAATTTTTTTTACCAAGCTTTTTCTTGAATCTTTGTTTTATTATCTATATTATGTTATGTGACATGCAACATTTAGGTCAAATTTTGGTTGCTAATTTAAAACTTATTATTCTTTTACTTGGGCTTTTGCCCGTTGGTAAGAAGTAAGGGTTAGAGCTATGGGGTTAATCAGAGGTTCCAGATTCGAGTGTTGTAATTATTCTCTTATGAACTCAATCCAACAACTTTCTTGCTCAATAGTGATATCAGTTTTCACTGAAAAATATAGATTGCAATATGTTGCCAAGTGAAAATAGCCCTTCTCCGGCATTGCTGCACCAATAAAAAATTGATCAGTATTAGTGGAATTGGTAATAATGAAGATTCATCACATGGAGATAAGACAACTGTTTAGGTCGCCATTTAGTAGTGATCACAACAGCTCATAGAACCCTTAAATTGTGGCGGGAATAGCTCAGCCAGCCAGGGATACTTGGTTCGAGTCCTTACAACGACACAAAATTGTCATTTGATTTTTTGGTTTGACATTAAGTAAGTAGAGTTTGAATTGTTGATTTGAGATAGAATTAGAAGAGTTAAGTAGTAATAGAAGTGTGAAGAAATCAGTTATAAAGAAAATTGGATAGCGTAGGATATATAAAGATAGTAAATTAGTTTTCGGAAAAGGAGGGTCCAGCTGTTTCGAAAATACGGGGCAAAAGTGCCAAAAGTGGTAATTTAGTTTTTGAGAGAACGGAGCGTCCGATTTGAATAATTCAAAAAACGTTTGACGAAACGAAAAATTGACTCAATTTTTTGGAAGGCAAGGATTTTCTGGAAGGGTTAGCGATTTCGGACATTCAATAAAAAAAAGTAAAATTTAATGCCATTTGGCGGTCTAAAATGATCATTAGACATATGCACATCAAACTAAGAGGTACTTTATAGAGTAATTTGATAAGAACAAATTTTGTTAACATTTCTATGGGTTCCGTACCAATGTTTATCCGTTAAACAGCGAAGCGGCGCTTGCGCGCTTCTATATTTCGTTCTTACCCAGCTAATGCAGCGAAATTGCTTTCACAAACGGTCAAAATTTTCAAAAAATTCCAAATATAAAAAAAAAATTTTCAAGAAAGGGATCGTTCAAGTATTACGTAAGCAGATTTATCACAATTATTAACCCCCTCCCCTCTTTGTCAGCAAAAGTAAGCAAATTTCTTACCCAAAATAACAAAATAAGCAAATCAATAACACCCCCGCCCCCCTATAGTGCTTACGTAATACTTGAACGGCCCCAAATCTATTTTTTTTTTCAAAAATTTCAAAATTTCCAAAAATTGTTTTCAATGTTTTAAAAAAAATTAATGCTTTTTTTAAAAAAAATGCTTTTCAGTACGGGAAGTTCCAGCAATTTGTCTTAAGCTACGACGTCATGCACCTTTACTTAATATTTCTTTTTAACTTGAAATATTATAACCAGCGCTTTCATTAACAAACTGTGCTGTGTATCATCTCTTTCGGGCCGCCGCCGATGGCTTGGAGGACTCCGTGGAATGGAATGCAGTCCGCGGTGTGTTGTCGATGAATATTGTGTGTACTCGGCGCATTCCTCGATGCACACACATAGCGCATAGCACATAGCACATAGCGCATAACGTATAACACATAACGCATAACACATAGCGATAACAGCGCACCAGAACAACATCTACGTATTGGAACAGAGCGTAAAAATTGTTGCATTAGCATGAATACAAAGTCACATAAGCGCACATACTACATACTCATGTAAATATACGGACGACGGTATTTAAATAAACACTAGGTGGTTTTTCAAGTAAAGCTTCTTACAGTAAATAACTTTGAGGATCTGTACGTTTTTGGTACCTGTAATGGTTGAAAATAAATACTGTTTTTAGGGTACGTAATAAAAGGCTTTGAGCAAAAACTTTATAGTCGTAGAAGTTCTAGTTGCGTTCTACAAGTAGAATACAAAGAATCCAAGTATTTCTCGTTTTTGGTATGCACTACTGTTGTATTGATTTCTGTCACAGTGCAAAAAATGCAAAATATAAGAATTGTTAAAAGCTCTTCAAACTGCAAGCCTTGGATATTTCAAAGATGTATCGATATCTCGCAATTTACTATTATTACAAAGTATACAAAGAATAGTCTATCCTGAAATTCATCATTCTTTTCTCCAAATATATTTATTATATTTTTTTTATCATGACTTAAGTCCTATAACGTATATAGTCAAGTCATTTAAGCTTAAATTAGGTAAGAATCTCGGAATTCGAGATACCCAGCTGTAAGTCTGTAAATACACCCCAAAAGTTGTCTCAAAACCTATATATTGTACGTATACTTTTTTTTATCATGACTTAAGTCGTATAATGTATATAGTTCAGTCATTTAAGCTTAAA